>NC_030439.2:8185342-8277842 GCF_001660625.3 Ictalurus punctatus | reverse complement strand
CACACCTGCTCCCCATTCACACCTGAGACCTTGTAACACTAACAAGTCACATGACACCGGGGAGGGAAAATGGCTAATTGGGCCCAATTTGGACATTTTAACTTAGGGGTGTACTCACTTTTGTTGCCAGCGGTTTAGACATTAATGGTTGTCTGAGTTATTTTGAGGGGACAGCGAATTTACACTGTTACACAAGCTGTACATTCACTACTTTACATTTTAGCAAAGTGTCTTTTCTTCAGTGTTGTCACATGAAAATATTTAATCAAATATTTACAAAAATGTAAGGGGTGTACTCACTTTTGTGAGTGTTATGTTATCCAATGTATTTCTGTTTCCTCTATGTGCCATTTGTGTGCCTATGTCGGTGGTGGGATGGGTTTCTTTTGTCTCCTCCCCTTTCTCTAGGCCCCGCCTACTGCATGCATCATGTTATGGCTTTCTAGTGGATGATCACGTCTTGTCCACGCCTGCTCCGGCCTTGTATGACAGGATTGGTTGCCTGTATGTTTCCGGAAGTGTACTTAAGCCTTGTCAGTCTCCATCCCAGGGCAGATCATTGCCATTGCTTGGTGTATAGAGAGAAGTGCTTTTCGCCTGTGTATGACTATTTCGCCTGTGTATGACCTTATGCCTGATTTGACTTTGTTTATGCTCTGCCCTGTTACGCTTCGTGTGATACACTTGTGTATATATGTATATATTATTTTGTTAATTAACACACTAATAGTCATCTCTGTAAATAGTGCACTGTTAAGTTTGTAGGAAGTCAGCGACGTTTGTGTTGATTCTTCAATTCTCCTGGTTATGGGTTAGATAGGGAGTGGGGGAAGGTGGTGTATTTTTGTTTTCTTTTCTTGTAGTTTAGTCTGTTTTCTTTTGGTAAAGTTAGTGGGTATTTTTGTTTATTATTTTGGCCTGGCCGGCTTCTGAAAGCACTGTGTATATAAAAGGTACTCCGTTTGGAGAATAAAACAAAGCACACACAATTTTGGTCTCGCCAACCCTTTTCTTTTTTTCTTTTTTATTGTATGTTGCGGCCCAACCTAGATCGGGTCGTAACAGTGAGATACTGTACATACATACATACATGCATACATACATACATACATATAAACATACATACAGAGTGTCTATTCAGACATACATACATACATACATACATACATAGTGTATATTCAAACATACATATATACATACATACATACATACATACATACATACTTATATTCGAACATACATACATGCATACATAGTGTATATTCAAACATAAATACATACATACATACATACATACATACATACATACAGAGTGTCTATTTAGACATACATACATACATACATACATACATACATACATACATAGTGTATATTCAAACATACATATATACATACATACATAAGTATATAGTGTATATACATATATATTTACATTCGAACCTACATGCATGCATACATATTGTATATTCTTACATACATACATACATACATACATACTTATATTCGAACATACATACATGCATACATAGTGTATATTCGAATATATATATATATATATATATATATATATATATATATATATATATATATATACATATATATATATATGACACTGTATGTATGTATGTATGTATGTATATATATATATGTATATATATATATATATATGTATATGTATATATGTATATATGTGTGTATATACATATATATATATGTATATATATATGTGTGTGTATATATGTGCGTGTGTGTGTGTGTGTATATATATATATATATGTATATATATGTATGTATATATATATATATATATATATGTATGTGTGCGTGTGTGTGTATATGTATATGTATGTATATGTATATATACATACATACATACATATATGTACACATACATACATACATACATACATACATACATACATAGTGTCTATAAATACATATACAGTATACATACATATATACATAACTACATACATGCAGTTGCAATCAAAATTATTCAACTCCCTTTGCAAATCAGGTTTATTGTCAAAATTTACAGACTTTCGGCTGTTTGCAATGAACAAATACAAAAAAGCAATTGAAATAAGTCAACACAACAAATGCTTCAAGTGGTTTCTCCTTAAATTAAAATTCAACTGAAAATGCAACTTATAACGACTTCTCCATTATCAAAATGATTCAACCCCCTGAATAGAATCCCTCACAGCAGCTCAAATATGCAAAACAGGTGTTGCTTCAAGCACACCTGATGCAACTACAGTAATCAAGAAATTAATTAGTTGTACCAGTTGTGCTTGAGCTGGAACACATGAAATACCTGAACTGGCTAGGGGCTAAAAATATGAAATACCTGGATGGGGCAGAAAAAGGAAGCAATCCATGGCTGCAACTAGATTTCTAAGAAGGCAGGTTGTGAAAAACCCTCAAGTGACTGCAAAAGACCTGCACCAAGACTTGGTGGCAACAGGCACTGAGGTTTCAGTGAGCACAATAAGGCACGTACTAAACACAGAAGGTTTCCATGTCAGAACTCCAAGATGTACAACACTACTGACCCAAAAGCACAAGAAAAGTCAGCTCCAAATCATATAAATAAGGAAATATTCAGCACAATGGATCAGTGGTATGTCTGGAGGAAGAAGAATGAAGAAAGAACACTCTGTCCACAGTCAAGCATGGTGGTGGCTCGGTGATGCTCTGGGGGTGCTTTGCATTCTCTGGCACTGGAAGCCTGCAGCATGTGGAAGGCAAGATGGATTCACTGAAGTATAAGGAAATCGTAGGAGAAAATGTCATGTCCTCTGTTAGGAAGTTGAAGCTTGGTCATCATTGGAGCTTCCAACAGGACAATGATCACAGCATACCTCAAATTCCACCAAGGCTTGGTTGCAGAATAAGTCCTGGAAGATTCTACAGGGCCATCACAGTCACCTGACTTGAACCCCCTACAAAATCTCTGGTGGGATTTGAAGAAGGCGGTTGCAGCATGCAAACGCAAGAATATTACTGAACTGGCGGCCAGTGCTCATGAGGAATAGGATAAGATTCCTCAGGAATGATGCCAGAATCTGGTGTCTGGCAATGCATCTCATTTGCAGCAGGTCATAACAACAAAAGGGTGCTCTATTATTAAGTACTAAAGATGCTTGCCATGAAGGGGTTAAATAATTTTGAAACTGGAGAAGCCATTATAAGTTGCATTTTCAGTTGAATTTGGGGAAACCACAGCATTCATTGTGTTGAACTATTTCAATTTCTTTTGTTTGATTTGTTCATTGTAAACAGCTGAAAGTCTGTAAAGTTTGACGATAAACCAGTGGGGGTTGAATCATTTTGTTACTATAAAGTAACTGCCTTTATCTTTGATGGTTACAAAAACACATACTTCCAAACAATGATAATAAATTTTCACCTCATGGAAACTTCACCATATCAACAATTATACACATATTTAATAGAGTTGGGGTACTCAATCCCAGACTCGGACTCGAATCCAACATGGCGTGGTAATGGCCCTCCACTTCATGCTGGTCTATACCACCCAGTCTTTAACATCATTAACGCCATTAATGTCATTAACCTTAATCCTTAATCAGTCCTTATTTATCTTTTCTTTAAAGTTTCAGTATTATCCCCACAAAACCCAGTAGTTTACAGAGTTACCATGAAACAGTTATTTTATACAGTATATCAATCAATTCATAAACAGTGTGAAGACGCATACTAAAAATAAACCAGCGAGCGGTGAACCAGTGGTCATGTAACTTGCTGACCTCAGAATAATGAAGTGAAAGTTTTCTTTATAAAATGTTACCCATAAGATCAGCATTTATTTCATAATCCAAAGTTACAGAAGATAATACAAATACATTGTTTAGGATTTTAATTAAGTATATGAACCAATGATAGATTTATGTGATTTGTGTGAATACAGAAATGAATAAACCATCCTTGCAACTCATATGACATCCCATGTGACTTCACTCACACAATTTCACTACACAACAATTATAGAGAGTTATTCACAAGTTAATCAAGTACATTGTATGTATATCTCAAAGTGAAAGCATGGCCGAAGTCTCCCCACTATTCATTTACCAATGACTTACTTTGTCTAGCTCTCAATCCCTGGGCTAAACACCTCCAAAGTTCAAAACTCTCTCTGAATGTGATGAGCAACATGCATACTAATGCGAGCGATGCTAATGTCCGCACACATCGTCCTCTTAACTCCACCACCTGCTGGCTGGATAAATGCTGTGGGAGAGAGTGCAAGCTCACGCCTGTCTGCCAACAGATAATGGAGATGCAATCTGCCTGTGCCTGCTCAGCCCAAACAAAACAGCAGGCTCACAGCAACCTAACTTGAATTAAGCTAAATATCAACAGGCAGTGACTGCCAGTTTGTAATATTCACACAAGCTAGGTCATTTTAATTTATGTGAATTTAACATTTGGTGGAATGTGACATATGAAATAGCACAAAATTTCACGTAAAAAAAAAATGTGCTAATGCTTTACTTAAGGACAGTGTGGCTGGGTTGTTTGGATGCTGTCAACCCAAACCCCTCCCTCCCATCACCACTACTTTCACGTGTTTGCCCAGGTTCGTTGATGGTGGAGTGGCTTATGTCCCAGGGAGCCCTTAGGTCTGTGTTTCCTTCTGGCTCGCCCTTTTAGTTATGCTGTCATAGCTAGTCCCTGCCTTCACTCACGCAAAGTGCATTGTCCTTAACCAATATGGGACAATAAACATACCTAATAATCTCTCCCTCTCTCTTTCTGTCGAGGTGCAAATGATACTCCTGAGATAACAGTGATCCTGATCCCTTCTACTCTCCAGACCTACCATCCTGATGCCCTACTTCTGGTTGGCGTTCTCATTAGTTGGAAGTCACATGCTGCTGCTGAGGATGGCCCCACATGGTGCAGCCTATAGATCATTGAGATAACTGAGGATGGTACCACTTGTAATAAAAAAAAAATAAAGATGGTTTTGGACCTCAATTCATATGAACAGTTATGCTATGATAGCTTTAGGACTTGCCACAAACAGTTTTGCACTCAAGTCTTCATCAGTGAACAGTGGAGAAGTTCAACAATACAGACTTCATATAAAAACTGTAATGAAATTTCCTTATTACACATCTGCACTATTTCACCATGTAGTATTATCACATTTCTAGAAGGAATTTATTTATAATTGTACTATCCGGTGTCACCCAGGTGAGGATGGGTTCCCATTTGAGTCTGGTTTCTCTCAAGATTTCTTCCTCATAGCATCTCAGGGAGTTTTTCCTTGCCACCATCGCCTCTGGCTTGTTCTTTAGGTATAAATTCATACATGTAAATTCTATTTCCTGAATTTAAATATTTCAGTGAAGCTGCTTTGGGATAGTTAAAAGCCCTATACAAATATGAGGCTAAGTGGCACCCGAATGTGCCCTTTGAGACAGCTTAAATAAAATAATAGCCATCAGCTGCCATAAAACCTGCATTTGTCAAGATGTCAAGTGACTTACGGTTGTGTTAAAATACTTTGCAGGCTGAGTAATTTTAGAACGTCATGACGGTTGATTTTGTAGCTCGGCTATTTTATGTTAGAGTCAAGTGAGGTTAATCGTACGATGGCTCAAAAGTGAGATTTAAAAAAAAAAAAAAAAAGCCCTTGTGTTCTGTACTTGGCACTCGGTAACATCAACATGAAAACCTGCTATATAAAACTGGCACGTAGTGAAGCCTTTGACAGTGACAACTACTACACTGTATTTCCCTGGCTCATAAGTAATGTGAGTTTTATGTTACTGTACTGTATATAAGGATTTCATTCATATTTTTGGCAATGCCATAGCACTGTAACACATATATGGCCAAAAGTATGTGGATATCTGACGATCACAACCCATATGTGGTTCTACTCCCCAAACTGTAGCCACAAATTTGGAAGCACACAACTGTATAGAATATTTTTGTACAATTTCCCTTCATTGGAACGAAAGCCATATTTGGACAGAATAAAATTTACATGGGGTCCTGAGGTAATTTCCTATTTTACAGGAGCTCCTCTATGATTTATTTGTGTCTGGATTGCCCATGTCTGTGTTTTGCTCTGTCCTTCTCTGAGAAAATCACAGACTGAATTACCTACTGTTTTTCTCCAAACTCATCGCTCATCTGATCATTTTAGTCTTGTCAGGATATACACATGTCCATGATTTTCTATGTAGATGTTGCCTCGGGTTGAAAAATCAAAAAGATGTTTGACTGCTGCTACTTGCTGTATTCAGTCTCATAGCACGTATCAGTGACCCTCCCCCAGATATTAAACACATCCTGAGTCATGTAATGAAAAATGGATGCTTCTCATATACTTTGTGACTATTGTTCCTTGGGATAGGCTCCAGGTTCCCTGCAACCTTGTGTAGGATAAGCGGCATGGAAAATATTTAATTAAATTATTTTTGAAGAGAATTTTGCTTTCCAGTATTTCTGTACTGTATATGTGAAATAAAAATGTTTTACTCACTTTGGTGGCTTATAGTAAGTCCAACACCAACGACGCCCTGTATTTTACACTGTTAGGTGAAAACACCCCCAAACTCCGTATTCATTAGGGGACATGCACAAAACAGATATATAAGACCTGCTCATTGACTCATGTGAAAGTTGAACCATTTTATTGAATCAGCTTGAACTTTTTGCAGATTATCAAATTTGCACATATTTGCACACAAAAAAATGCAGATTTGTTTTTACACACACAAACTTCAGTAAACTGGCTATTTAATGTGAGCATCCATGGGATATGAGATCATTTAATATATTCATGTGCTTGTTAATATACTGAAATTAATATACAGTGCTGTGAAAAAGCATTTGATTTCTTCAGTTTAAATTTTTTCAGAAATTAAAACAGAATCTAAGATAAAAACAAAGGCAACCTGAGTAAACACAAGATACAGTTTATAAAGGATAATGTAATTTATTGAAGGAAAAAAGTTATCCAATAACAACTGGGCCTGTGTGAAAATGTATTTGTCCCTCTAGTTACTAATTCCCCAAACATATGAAACTGCATTCATAATGGGGTTCAGCTGGACTAGACGCAACCAGGCCTGATTACTGCAAAGCCTGTTTAATCAAATCTACATTTAAATAGAACTTTTTTCAACAGCATGAAGTTGGTTAAAAGGTCTTAGCCAGTAACACACCACGCCAACATTGAAAGAAATTCCAGAAATAATGGGGAGAAGGTGATTGAAATACATCAGTCTAGGAAGGGTTACAAAGCTATTTCAAAGGCTCTGGGACTCCAAAGAACCAGAGTGAGAGCCATTATCTCCAAATGGAAAAACTCGACACAGTAGTGAACGTTCCCAGAAGTGTCTGAACTTCCAAAATTCCTCCAAGAGCACAGCAACTACTCTTCTAGGAAGTCACAAAAGAGCCGAGGACAACATCAAAGGACCTACAGGCCTCTCTTGCATTAATAAAGGTCACTGTTCATGACTCCACTATCAGAAAGACACTAGGAAAAAATGGCATCCATGAAACAAGAGTGGCGATGTGAAAACCACTGCTAACCCAGAAAAACATTAAGGCTCATCTGAGTTTTGCCAAAACACACCTTGATGATCCTCAAAACTTTTGGGAGAATTTTCTGTGGACTGATGAGTCGAAAGTGGAACTGTTTGTCCCGTTACATCTGGCGTAAACCAAACACCAAATTCTACAAAAAAGAACACATACCTACAGTCAAGCATTATGGTGGAAGTGTGATGGTGTGGGGATGCTTTGCTGCTTCAGGGCCTTCAATGAAACATGAATTCTGCCCTCCACCAGAAAATCCTGAAGGAGAATGTCTCTAAGAATGTCTTCAATCCCTAAGTTGATTATTCAGCAAAACAATTATCAAAAGCATAGGAATAAGTCCACCTCTGAATGGTTAAAAATAAATAAATAAATAAATAAATAAATAAAAGATTTGGAGTGGCCTAGTGAATGTCCTGACTTGAACCAATTGAGATGCTATAGCAGTTCATGCTCGAAAACCCTCTAATGTGGCTGAACTAAAGCAGTTCTGCAAAGAAGAGTGTGCCAAAATTCCACACTCCTATGAAATACTGATCTCCAGTTATCGGAAGCATTTGGTTACAGTTATTGCTGCTAAAGGTGGCACAACCAGATTTTGAGTTTAAGGTGGCAGTTTGTTTTTCACATGGGTGTTGCACAACTTTTTTTGCTTCAATATAAAAAATAAATAATAAAAAACTGTATTGTGTGTTTACTCAGGTTGCCTTTGTTTTATGTTGTATTTCATTTGAAGATTTAAAACTATTTAGTATGAGATGTGCACAAAAACAGAAGAAATCAGTACTGTATGCAACACAAAGTTATCATGACGTAAAATACCTGAAAGTGTGCTGACTGTTTTCTGCCTTTGTTATAACCCCGATCTCCTGGATGGCATCAGAGAAGTGTTAGTATTTATAAAGTAGGGCGCAACAGCATTGCAGTGACTTTCTTTTTTCTTCTGAAGGCTGGGTAAACAAGAGCAGTGTTCTTTTTCCTGATCTGATGTGGATTATAGACATGTACACTGACAATGAGCTGTCTTCTGGGACACTGAATCTAGGTTTGTTCCTCCAAACGTCTGAAATTCGTACATGTTCATGAAAGGAGCGTACCAGATAATCTTTTCACAGGGGGTTCCTTAATCATTATGTCGTTTTTGTTTTTTTGTTTTGTTTTTTTTTTTCTCAGATGGAAACCTGTTCCCAGAAGCTTGTCCATGATTTAGTATTCAAGCAGCAAAATAGCATAAGGCTGCTTTTGTTAATTAATTAATGAAATGAGTAATTTAATTAAGGGATTATTGTTTTGATTGCTCCAAGTTAACAACAATGTATTAAATGTAATCTTATTGGGATGTAGCTTGGGGATTTTATGATTTTAACAGACATTAATTGATATTGACGTAAAACTTGTAAAACCAGCTCACTGCAGGATTAGCACTGCAAAATTGATTTAGAAAAGACAATGACAGGGCGCGCCAGCTTAATTGTTATAACTGTTGTTATTTTCATGTATAAATTTTCTTTTATTTAGCCTAGGCATGTGTTTTTGAATTTACAGTATTTAACTGATTGATCGTGGGATATGGGGTTTGGGTGGATTTTTTATTTTTTTTTTAGAACTTGAGAGACCTACAGGGAGGCTGTAGAAAACATGGCTTAAACTGCTAGAAGAATTGCCTTCTTGTGTCATCAGCAGTCCTGGTGGAGTTACATCCGCTCAGCGCTCGCCAGAGAAATAGAACTTTTCAATTTTCACTGTTGCACACGCCAGGGTGTCAGACTGTACAGTTCTTCAGCAAAAGTAAATTATCTTTAAAGGAAGAAGCCCCCTGATATTTTCCATCCCCGCATGCTGATTCTGCCTGTCATTTTCAGACATGTGCCCTCTCAGTCTTGCAGCGCTCTCTTGCTCCCTGTCTGCATTTCTCCAACATGAATGCTTTCCACCCAGCCCATTATTTTAGCTGGGCTTTAGATTCTGAGAAGCTTGTGTGTGTATGTGAGTGTGTGTGTGTGTGTGTGTGTGTGTGTGTGTGTGTGTGTGTGTGTGTGTGTGTGTGTGTGTGTGTGTGTGTGTGTGTGTGTGTGTGTGTGTGTGAGTGTGTGTGAGTGTGAGTGTGTGCTCTGTTGTAACAATAACCCTTTAGAAAAACAAACAGATTACATCAAGCCCACAGTGGCGTCATATCTGCTGAAGTGGCCTCCATTTCTTTGAACATTAGATAATGTTCTGAAGCGACTAAAGCACAGATCATTGACTGAGTAATATTCACCTTTCTGTTTAATCCCCATTGTGTGTGTGTATATATATATATATATATATATATATATATATATATATATATATATATAAGATCACAGAAATTTAGCCAACTGGCAAGTACTGGTCGATTCCTGCATGCGATAATAAATAACAATCTCTCATATACTTCACATATCCATTCACGCCCACCTAAATCACCCCAAACTGTGGGGCAAAATGATTTATTGTCTAAGGATACCAAGGTAGAAGTTTTTGTGCATAATTCTAAAAAATCAAGACAGCTTGTCACCCAGAGAACACCGTACCTATGGTGAAGCACGGTGGTGGCAGCATCATTGGAAGGTCGGGGGTTCAAGCCCTAACACTGCCAAACTGCCACTGTTGGGCCCTTGAGCAAGGCCCTTAACCCTCTCTGCTCCAGGGGCACCATATCATAGCTGACCCTGCGCTCTGACCCCAGCTTCCTGACAGGCTGGGGTATGCGAAGAAAATAATTTCACTGTGCTGTACTGTATATGTGAGCAATAAAGACTTATCATTATCTTATTATAAAGGAGATCATGGATACCTTCAAATACCAATCTATTTTGGACCAGATACCTGAAGATGAAAAGAAATTCACCTTACAGCACAATAATGACCCAAAGCTCAAATCCAAGTCAACAAAGGAATGGCTTAAGAAGAAGGTCAACATTTTGGAATTGCCTAATCAGAGCCCAGATCTAAATCCTATTGAAAAGCTGCAGAGTGACTTGAAGACGGCTGTGAGATCACCTCACAGTTTCATAGATTTACGGCATTTGGCAGATGCCCTTAGATCTAGAGAGGAATAAATTTGCCAGACAGTAGAGGCTTGCCCAAAAAGACTGAGTGCTCTAGTACAGGTAAAGGCTCTTTAACAAACATTAGTTAAGGAGTGTGCACTTGTGTAACCGGTTATTGTAAGTTATTTATTTTGCCCTAAAATGTTTCTATGTGTTTCTCACTTGAATTGTGTTTGTTGCTGTATCATATTAAAGGTGGAAAAAATGATCTGACATGATTTGTATTTTAAAAACTTTTTGTACATCACAGAAAGCTCCAATTTGAACAGGGGTGTGTAGACTTTTTATGAGCACTGTACATCATCTTGTGTTCTACCCTAAAAAGTGTCATTACCTCATTCACATCTCTTCCCCAAACCATGAAGGTATATAACTGCTACTCCATTTATAGCTAGTTGTCTTCAGTTGTCCGTGCATCCGTTTGAGATTGTTTTTAGAGTGATATCTCAATAACGAATGGTTGAATGTTTGATGGATTTATATGGAGTTATGAGTGTAACCAGCAGATGAACTGATGAGATTTTGGAATTAATCCAAACAGGGTCAAGGTTATAGCAAGGTCAAATGTCTGAAATTTTTCTTCATAGTTTCATGTTTGATGTATATTTTAAGCATACTTCAGGACCAAATTAGTCACAAGAAGGACTAGACATGTTGGTGGTGAAGACATCCCTGTCAAAGCTTTGGCATCCAGTTCTACTTGATTTAACATTCCTTACATGATGTATATTGGGCTCGTTTAGCTGTTCAAGTCTTCCTACCAAGATTTGTTTCAGTGCACAAAGTCATTGCTGAGATATAGCCTGACTAGCTGTTGGTGGCTTCACTGTCAGATTCGTTGGCACATTACGGACAAAACATTTGGAGTGTTCAAAATTTTTTAAATAACTTTTGTGTGGCTTACTCTGAAGATGGTGTGTACCAAATTTGGTGATGATTATCCAGCGGAATTCAGGGATGCCTGGCTTTTAAATTTTGGACACGGGATTCAAAAGTTATGACGATAAATGATGGTGGTGGCCCAATGGTAGTGCTGGAGCTTTGGCAGAACTTGGCCCAAATTGGTCAGAATGTTCCTTAGACCCTCGCAAATCAGTGTGGCAAATTTCATTACTTCAGAAATTGCTGATCTCCTGGGAATTTCACACACAACAGTCACTAGAGTTTATACAGAATGGTGCATAAAGTGGGAAAAGAAACAAGGTTGTTTTTTTTTCACTGTATACCACGGTATACACTGTATACTCTGATTGGTCGGAAGGTTCTGATTAATTTTCAAATTTTCTAGACAGTATTCCCAGCTGTAATTAAAATGAGATGTTTCTACATTCCCCTCTGAAACTATTGGTAAACAGTAAGGCCAATTCATTTGTTTTTGCTGTAGACTGAACACATTTGGGTTTGAGATCAAAAGATGAATATGTGAAGAGAGATTATAATTTCACATTTTATTTCCTGGTATTTATATGTAAATGTGTTAAACAACATAGAACATAGCACATCAGTACACCCAATTTGTAGGTGAGCAAAAATACCGT
Source organism: Ictalurus punctatus (assembly GCF_001660625.3). NCBI lineage: Eukaryota > Metazoa > Chordata > Actinopteri > Siluriformes > Ictaluridae > Ictalurus > Ictalurus punctatus. Next base: position 8,265,640 of record NC_030439.2, on the reverse strand, counting down.
TACATGTGACTGACAGGTGTTTTTTGTTACCCAGGTGTAACCTGTTAGATTGATTGTTTAAACAATAAATAGCTCTAAACATCTAGTCTGGTTTTAGTCTTCAGTTTCTCCATTCCTCCTCTTGTTAAAAAGGATAAGTCAACATGAAGATCAGAGAGCTGTCTATGGGAGAAAAGCTATTTTGAATCTGAAAAAAGAGGGGAAATTAATCATTTGTATTGGGTATACGCAATACACCAATTTGGAATGTCCTGAAAGAAACCACTGGTGTACTAAGCAACAGACAGAGGTGGGTAGTAACATGCTACATTTACTTCGTTACTTTTAAGAGTAGATTTAATTGGCCATACATATACTCTTACTCAAGTTAATTTTTAATCAAAGAAGTGTACTTTTATTTTATTATGAATTTTTCCATTACTGTTAAATGTTAACGGATATATATGTAGTTTTAATAATTAGTTTATATCACGTTTAATGAGGTCACAAGTCTCGCGATACTCTGCATTGATCTGAATGTGTTCGCAACAACCGCTCACTTTTTCTTAGCGGCTCAGTCCTGGAAGATAATGGCCAAAGAGTGGGAAGAAGTGAGCATTGGAGGCAGGACATGCACACACAAACAAACACAAACACACACACACACACACACACACACACACAAACATACTAACACAAGACAGTCAGCTGTTGGGAAAATGTTTGTTTTGGGTGTGTGTGAGAGAAATTGTGTTGAAACTGAAAGGTGTGTTATTGAGACCATCACAGGACTGGGATATGCAGCTTTATCTTGAACCCAGGCTTTATATCATATAAACAGAACAGACAGACTTTCAAGGAGAGGTGTGACAGTTACAGTTCTCCATGTAGTCTGCAATTCAGGATTTTCCCTTCATTTTAATCAGATCCGAAGTATCTAGTAACTTGTTACTTGAGTAGTCTTCTCATTGACTCTTTATTACTCTTACTCAAGTAATTATTAACATTATTACTTGTACTGTTACTTGAGTAATTATTTTTATCAACAGTTTTACTTGCACTTTACATTTTTGGCTACTCTACCCACCTCTGGCAATAGACACTGAATGGGTCAGCCAAGGGAAAAAATGCAGTTTCTGACAAAAACATTGTGGGAGCTGTGAAGAAAAACCCAAAAACAATAGTGACATCACTAACAATCTCCACAGGGCAGGGGTGAAGGCATCACAATCCACCATTTGAAGAAGACTTCAAGTGCAAAACTTTTTACCAAATGGTTCTACTATAGATACCCTAGCCAGAAGAAGAAGAAACTGAAGGAAAAGAGGAAAAGGTAGAATAACAATAGGTTTCCTATGCACCTTTGGTGCTTGGCCCCCTAAATATTCCAGGGCAGAGGATTTCTTGATGCTGAACTAATAGAATAAGCCTGATTTCCCTGGTTTTGTAATTTAAACTCAAAGCATGATTATCTAAAAACCAATTACCAGTTGTCACTAGGTTTACAGCTGTCGTTGTCTCCTACCTGCATGGAACAAACCAGTTCATCTGAGAATTTCCTCTAAAATCTGTCAAACATCCCACACTTCAGAAGCATGACAAGCAGAGTTCTCAGCATCTGCTACAATGGAAGAATTGTGCTTTGTTTGTGTATTTCAGCTAAGAAGGCAGAATGATTCTCTGTGGCTATTCAGGCAAACTACTAAAGTCTGTTTGTTAGCTCACTCCGATGATGCTTTATGGGGGAAACATATCTACCAGTGATGGAATGAATAAAATGATTTATTCGGTGGGTGCTTGTAGGATATTTGCCATGCTTGGCTGTGTTTAGCCCCAAGCGTCGTCATAATGAAACAGCAAGCAGCCCAAGATGCAGCCCCGGCCTGTTTCACAGGAAGAAGAGAAGAGGAAAAACCCAGCACTGCCTGGCTCTGCTAAATGATGCTCCTTTTCCTCTGGCACTCTTTCATTTCTATTCTTGTCAATATGCCTCAGAATGCTCAGCCTTGTCCCTGTCTGATTCAACAGAAGACACATACAATCTGACTTGCTCGCATTTACAAGGAAATTGCAATGGGGGTTGTGGTTAAGTATTGTGTTACAGATGGATTTGTGTTTTTATCTCACTCATGGTCTTGTACTTGTGTGAAATGTGTTGTGACTGAATGTCAGGAAAATATATTATAGTGTGTTATTGTTGCTGTAGCACCTTGTTGTCACAGCACCTGTATACCACTGAATGGAATTGTCAGTCCCTGACCCTCTGTCGCTTAACATTTTTCTTGCTTGACAAAGCAGCACAGATCCTTGTAGCGATGTTAGGAAAATTTCAGGAGAGATAAAGTAGAGTGTAAAACTTTTTTTTTTTCTCACCCTGGGGCTGTGGTTTCAAAAATACACAGGTTTTCACTTTATGCTCTGCTGTTATTCCTCCATTTTTCTGCTTGGTTTAATGAAAAAAGGGTGTATGGACAGTATTCTCTCAGATTTTATAAGAATGATAAGAAAACACATCCTCAACTCTTATAAGAACGATCATCTGGTCTCTTGATTTTCCTTAAAATCAAAAAAGATATTGCCACTTTTTGGACCATTTTTTTATTATAATTTTTTTCCCCCTGAATTTTCTGCTCTTAAGAGAAGACACTAAAGGTAGAAACAATTTCAGTCACATCGAACATTTCTCAGATTTTTTACAAATAAATTGTATCTACAACATGCCTTCTCTTAAAATTAGAACTCTTGTAACATTTCTTCTCTTAAGCAATTTTTAACAATTTTTGTCCACTCATGACTATCACATTGTCTGCATATATGTATATGTATGTATGTATGTATATATATATATATATATATATATATATATATATATATATATATATATATATATATATATGCAGACAATGTGATAGTCATGAGTGGACAAAAATTGTTAAAAATTGTGTGTGTGCATATATATATATATATATATATATATATATATATATATATATATATATATATATATATATATATATATATATATATATATATATATATGTATATGTGTGTGTGTATATATATATATATATATATATATATATATATATATATATATATATATATATATACGTTTGCCCACTGACAAACAGTTGATCAGTCTATAATTTTAATGGTAGATTTATTTGAACAGTGAGAGACAGAATAACAACAAGATAATCCAGAAAAAACGCATGTCAAAAATGTTATAAATTGATTTGCATTTTAATGAGGGAAATAAGTATTTGACTCTCAATCAGAAAGATTTCTGGCTCCCAGGTGTCTTTTATACAGGTAACGAGCTGAGATTAGGAGCACACTCTTAAAGGGAGTGCTCCTAATCTCAGCTTGTTACCTGTATAAAAGACACCTGTCCACAGAAGCAATCAATCAATCAGATTCCAAATTCTCCACCATGGCCAAGACCAAAGAGCTCTCCAAGGATGTCAGGCACAAGACTGTAGACCTACACAAGTCTGGAATGGGCTACAAGACCATTGCCAAGCAGCTTGGTGAGAAGGTGACAACAGTTGGTGCGATTATTCGCAAATGGAAGAAACACAAAAGAACTGTCAATCTCCCTCGGCCTGGGGCTCCATGCAAGATCTCACCTCGTGGAGTTGCAATGATCATGAGAACAGTGAGGAATCAGCCCAGAACTACACAGGAGGTTCTTGTCAATGATCTCAAGGCAGCTGGGACCATAGTCACCAAGAAAACAATTGGTAACACACTACGCCATGAAGGACTGAAATCCTGCAAGGTCCCACTGCTCAAGAAAGCACATATACATACCCGTCTAAAGTTTGCCAATGAACATCTGAATGATTCAGAGGACAACTGGGTGAAAGTGTTGTGGTCAGATGAGACCAAAATGGAGCTCTTTGGCATCAACTCAACTTGCCATGTTTGGAGGAGTAGGAATGCTGCCTATGACCCCAAGAACACCATCCCCACTGTCAAACATGGAGGTGGAAACATTATGCTTTGGGGGTGTTTTTCTGCTAAGGGGACAGGACAACTTCACCGCATCAAAGGGACGATGGACGGGGCCATGTACCGTCAAATCCTGGGTGAGAACCTCCTTTCCTCAGCCAGGGCATTGAAAATGGGTCGTGGATGGGTATTCCAGCATGACAATGACCCAAAACACACAGCCAAGGCAACAAAGGAGTGGCTGAAGAAGAAGCACATTAAGGTCCTGGAGTGGCCTAGCCAGTCTCCAGACCTTAATCCTGTGAGAAAATCTGTGGAGGGAGCTGAAGGTTCGAGTTGCCAAATGTCAGCCTCGAAACCTTAATGACTTGGAGAAGATCTGCAAAGAGGAGTGGGACAAAATCCCTCCTGAGATGAGTGCAAACCTGGTGGCCAACTACAAGAAACGTCTGACCTCTGTGATTGCCAACAAGGGTTTTGCCACCAAGTACTAAGTCATGTTTTGCAGAGGGGTCAAATACATATTTCCCTCATTAAAATGCAAATCAATTTATAACACTTTTGACGTGTTTTTCTGGATTTTTTTTTGTTGTTATTCTGTCTCTCACTGCTCAAATAAATCTACCATTAAAATTATAGAATGATCATTTCTTTGTCAGTGGGCAAACGTACAAAATCAGCAGGGGATCAAATACTTTTTTCCCTCACTATATATATATATATATATATATATATATATATATATATATATATATATATATATATATATATATATATATATATAGATCATTGCAAAGGAACCTGTCAATTTGTGGGATATATTAGGCATCCCAGTCAATTCATGAAGTTGATGTGTTGGAAGCAGGAAAAATGGATTCAGAAAACCATTCCTGAACTAAGCAGTGCATACCGGGAACACCCCACATGTTGTTTTGGAGATGCTCTGACCCAGGCGTCTAGCTATCACAATTTGGCCCTTGTCAAAGTTGCTCAGATCCTTACACTTGCCCATTTTTCCTGCTTCCAACACATCAACTTCAACAACTGACTGTTCACTTGCTACCTAATATATCTCACCCTTTGATAGGTGAGATTGTAACAAGATAATCAATACTATTCACTTCACCAGTCATTGGTTTTAATGTTATAGCTGATTGGTCTGTAAATATAATTGAGAGTATTTACGTCCAAATGTGAATGATATAGGAATTACAGCACCTAAGAGACCAAAGGTAATTGGACAAACTAACAACCATAAATGAAATTACCATTTTTAATACTTGGTTGCAATTCTTTCAAGAATTCGATTTTTCCATGTTTAGTGGAAGCATAGCCATTTATTAGCCCTAATAATGTTTTGTGCCTTGATTGCTCTGATAAATCGTTTCTGCTGGGATGGCTTCCAGCTGCTTCTGTTTCTTTGCCCTCATGTCCATATTTTTTTGCAATGCCCATGATTTGCAGGTGTAGTCGAAAAAAAGACTCTTGCAATTTAGCTAACTGTGTTCGAATGCCAGTTAACATCTGTCCCGACTTTGGACATCCCAGCAGTATGGTATTCTGTGTCAATAAAGTGCTGCTGAGCTGCTGTGATGAGGATCCATTCTATCAGATTCTGCTTGGTATTCCCGAAAAGGCTGAAACTACCATGATTAGATGTTAGACTCTAACAGGGTGTAAATATATAACTTCTTTTTGTGCCAGGTTTATGCTTTTATTGAATAGACAAATTTGTTATTACTGAGCAAACTGAATGATACTTTATATGATAATCCTGTCATTGTTATACAAACTCTACAGCCACACTGTATAGAAGAAGAGAATAAAGTCAAACAAATACACTTTGCTGAAATACCACGCTTGTTGAATACAGTTTAATATTTTCATAAGAGCTCTGCAGAGAATGAAAGCACAAGAGTAGCAGTAGAGCCTTTTTTAAAACGTTGAGCCTTTTTTAAAAATTATTATTATTTCATGCCTTAATTACTCTGCTGATATGATACAAGGTGAAACATCAGCTGATCACAGAGCAAAATTTCAGGTGTCAAATGACATGGCGATGATGAACTTTCGCTGTACCAGCCTTGCAAAGGCACAAAAAAAATCACAAAAAGGACAGAGAGACAGAGAGCTAGAGAGAGAAAACAATTTTCCACTGTTTCCATCAGCTGACTCGTCCTCTCATTTGTCTGATACACGGTGCAGATTGCCTGTCCACCTTTACTACTACCAGCGCGGAGTAAATAAAGCGATGGTTTTAAAAATTGGTGCCATGACCCCTGTGAAATGAAAGTGGTGCTCCGTGAGCAACATGAAGCTCTTCCATTTTTCAATATCCAGTCATCAGCCTGTCAGTGCAGGAATTTGCCCCAACATTACCAGCTATCACTCACACATTGAATCATCTTGAATATGGAAATGCTCCTATAATTTCTTCACCGTATACATGTACATAGCTATACGACTCACGGTCTATCATGTGAGTCAAATGCACATATTGCGAACACAGAACATAGTTGTCCGATTGTCCTCTAATAGACTTTGCTCTTTTTGTAAATAAAATAAGGGTTTTACAATAAGAAGAAGCTGAATTTGAAACGCACAATACTGTGGAACTGTATTCACCACACACTGATATAAGCAGTGTCTGTCAACAGTACAGACTGCACCATTTGACAATGCCAATGGGGCTATAATAATATCTGACAGGATTGTTACAGGGTTGGGGTAATCATAGGAAGACATGCTCGATAGGTGAGTGCTTTTATCAGCCTCATTACCTTCAGTTCTGTCCAGAGAGGCCTTTCCAAATGTAGTCACTGATACATTTATCCGGAATTGCAGATATTCCATGAGGAATCTGATCTGATGAATGTGTGTGTGTGTGTGTATGTGTGTGTGTGTGTGTGTGTGTGTGTGTGTGTGTGTGTGTGTGTGTGTGTGTGTGTGTGTGTGTGTGTGTGTGTGTACCTATATATGTATAAGTTTGCATACTGAAAGTTATTGCTGATTATTACAATAAAAAAAGAAAAGGAAAAACTACTTTCTAGATACCAACACACAAATATATTGAACATGGGAAATTTGATTTTGGTATGAGGAATTTCTTGGTATTATAAATCACTTGATTGTGCATTTCACATAAACAAAGAAGACAAGAGGTCTTCTTCAACCCTAATTTGAACACTGTGAAGGGCATTGGGAATAACAACAATTTAAACAAATAGGCTGTGCTGATATAATGAACCACTAATGAGACTGATCTCCTGCCAAGCTTGTTGACTACAAGCTAATATTTACACAGAAACTTAAAAGCAGTGAATAAAGGAACATTAAATTGTTTTGGATTTGTTCACATCTTCAGCAGGATGCATATTTATTAAGTGGTCAACTGACCCCAAGTGCTTTGATCAAATACTGCAAATGAACTGCAGTATAGCCTTTCATTTTCATGATGCAAGATGTCGAGCTTTATCTGAAAACAGCAGGAAATCATAAAATGATTGAATGCAATCATTTAATGAGTAACCAATGTAAATTTGTATGGTTTGTTTTTGTTCAACTTTTCTAAAATGTTACCTATTCCCTTTAGGTAACACTAGGCAAATCAGTGCTATGTAAAATAAATGCGTCACACATCCATTGTGAACATTTTGTAGCAATTTTTAATGACATTTTTGTTTTCTGTAGCTTTAGATAACATTATACAGTAGCACTGTTTTACCTAATGTAACCTAAAGGGATTCATTTAGGATCAGAGAAAAGTGTTAACTTTAATTTAATTTTATGTAATTACAAAAAAAAAAAATCCCTGATCTAAAGGCAAGGGGTAATTTTATTTAAAAAAAAAAAAAAAAAAAAAACAATAGATATGACAATCAATCTTTGGCTGCCGATTGCTGTTTTTTTAATGCAATGTTTGCACATTTTTATGCAAATGAGGCTAACAACATCAGCATAAATTTGCATACTAAATGAAACAAAAAAAAATCTAGTCCCTGGAAGGTTGTTTGTTTGTTTTTTTCACTGTAAAGAAACTCTCAAGAGAAAGACTTTTATAGAAATAAAAAAATCTTTTCAGGGGTGAAAGTCATTTCTTTATTTATTTAAACACCACAGGCTGTTATAAACTTGTAGTCATTTCTCAATATAAAATCTGATATAAATCCAACAGTTATCAACATTTTCTGCACATCTCTAGTATGCTTACAAATAGGGATAAAAATGCTGAAGACATCCACAGAGATTTATGGTTCTGAATGTAGCAAAGAAAAATTACATTTTGAGGAAACTGTTTTTAAATGTGATTTCATGTGTTCGCTCTGCAGTAAGTGTGGCTTGTGAGGGGTAATTAAAAAAATTATGTGTATATTATAATGACACAAGAACATCTATCGATTCATCCATCCATCCATCCATCCATATTCTGTACTTATCCTACACAGGGTCATGGGGAGCCTGGAGTCTATCCCAGGAAGCTTGGGGGCACAAGGCAGGGGACAGCCTGGACAGGGTACCAACCCATTGCAGGGCACAATCGCACACATTCACACACTACAGATAATTTGGAAATGCCAATCAGCCTATATCGCATGTCTTTGGACTGTTGGAGGAAACTGGTTATCTCTTACATATTTTTTAGTCTCTAATAACATGTCAACTTACCTGACTGTCTGTAAATTTTTTAACGTGATATCTAGATCCATATAGGGTACTACTGTTGAATAAAATATACAAAGTGAAATCCTTACTACTGACAACTTTTCATTTGTTTGTTCATGTGTTTCGGTGTGATAGAGAACTGCTAAAACATGCATGTTGTGCCTTGCAAGACAAACTGCTACTAAATTGCTGTATTGCTAGGTCACCAAAACCATCCAAGACCTAATAAACCATCATGCACTACCTTCCTCTGGTTGTTCCTCAGATTTCTTTCTTCTCCATAAGAATAAACTCTATTCGATATTCTGGTACAATGCTGCCGATCTAGGTGTTAAGGTGTGAACATGATTCACAGCCAAGAATAAATGCTATACTCAGAGATGTTTACTTTTGAAACCTCTGAGTTGTTTTTTTCTTCTTCTTCTAATTTGCAAAATAATTATCTGCTGGCTTCAGGCTTGAAGAAATTCCCTCAGTTCATTAATGTGTAGCATCATCATAATATCCCATTATTATAAAGGAACCTAATACCCCCCAAAAAGACTAAAGAACTACGTCTTCATTAATCATGTGAATTAGCATGTTTGTCTAATTTTATTAAATCCTTGTGTTTGTTTTCATACTTCACTAACATTCCCAACAGGTTTTTTACACAGATGGTATTCTTATTCCCTGACCTAGTGAACTAGCATGAAGAAGTGGTTTTGATGGAGGCTAGAAAGCATTTCCACAAGTCTTTCTGGATAAGGGTGTCTTCTGAATGTCATAAATGTAAAAATTTAAATAAAAAAGTAACTTTATTAACTATTAATTAATAAATTCATATTAATAAATATTATTCTCAGTACTGGATGAATAATTTTTTAGCCATTCACAAATTTTAACACTAAGGATTTGCCTATTCATGTTTATTTTGGGAAAAGTAATACATGCATGTAAATTCTTTTGAAAATAACGGAAAAAAAAATCCATTTAATTTTTTTAAATTGCCATTTAATTACAGTTAGTTCTGATTTATTCCAATAAATAATCCAGTGTTGCAAGTCCAAGCACCATTCATCCTCTGCAACTGATCCAGATTGCAGCTGCATGACTTGTTTTCAACCTTCCCATGTTCTCCCACACCACGACATTGCTCCTCTCCCTCCACTGGCTTCCTTTAGCTTCCTGCTCCAGTCTCTCTCTCTCTGTGTCGAGCTACACATGTTACTCCTGAGATTCCACTGATACCGACCCCTTTTGCTCTCCAGACCTTCCTGATCCATCCTGATGCCCTACTTCTGGTTGGAGTTCTCATCAGTTGGAAGTTACATGTTGCTGCTGAGCATGGCCACACATGGTGCAGCCTAAAGATCATTGAAATAACTGAGGATGGTACCTCTTATTAAAAAAAAAGAATAAAAAACATAAAGATGGTTTTTGACCTCAATTCATATGAACAGTTGTGCTATGATAGCTTTAGGACTTGCCACAAACAATTTTGCACTCAAGTCTTGATCAGTGAACAGTGGAGAAGTTCAACAATACAGACTTCATGTAAAACCTGTAATAAATTATCCTGATTAAACAATTGCACTATTTGACCATGAAGTATTAGCACATTTATCGAAGGGCTTTATTTATAATTGCTCCCAGATGTCACCCGGATGAGGATGGGTTCCCTTTTAGGTCTGGTTCCTGTCAAGGATTCTTCCTCATATCATCTCAGGGAGTTTTTCCTTGCCATCGTCACCTCTGGCTCGCTCATTAGGGATAAATTCATACATTTAAAATCTATATCCTGAATGTATATATTTCTGTAAACCTGCTTTGGGACAATGTCCATTGTTAAAAGCCCTATACAAATAAAACTGAATTGAATTTAAAACAGTCATGCTTACCTATAAAGCCATAAATGGACGAGTATTCATTTACCTCAAAGCATTTATCTCACTGCACCATGCTACCGCTGATCCTCTAGCACTGCTCAACTGGTGCCACAAACTCTCAGGGTACAAGGAAAGCCTGCATCTGGCACTTAGCTGGTGGAATGAACTTCCATAGATGTCTGATCATTTGAGTCACTGGCAGCCTTAAAATGGTGTCTAAAGACCTACCTCTTCTTGAAGTATTAAAATTAGCACTTTAATTTAAAAATGTGTGCGGTCTGTGTGCTTTTCTTACTCTATTACCTCCCAAACAGAGTTTTTCAACTGATGGTGTTCTTAAGGTGCATTCACACATAGTCTCCACACGCTGTACTATGAAGTCACCAGTAGGCGTTCCTACTACTGGTTGCCATAGTAACGTGGGTGGCACAACCAGCATTCCTCTTTTGACAACAAACCAGTTTTCTTGCTGCTTAAACATTCTAGAGGGAGAGCGATCTTATATAAAATTCACCAGTGTGTATATGCATCATATTCTACGAGATGAAGGAGAAGCAGTGTGTGCTCTTTACCATTGTGGCCACCAATCTGCGGTGAAAGCACAACAGCCAATTAACTTAGTTTAGCTTATGGTCTTAGGGCATTTAAAGCAAAATAATTATAATGAAACACACTCACTTTTTGTTGCAACTGAGCAAAATCCCGTGTAACTCCTATCTCAGTAAGTGAGCATCACCATCAGGGAGCCGGACTACAGCTCTTCGGCCATGGCCTCTGTGTTTCCTGGGTGAAGTGTCTGGCTTGGTGCTGCTTGTTCATGGGCGCTGAAGCAGCAACAAGCTGTACAATTCACCCAAGATAGGAGCTACACTGGGATTTTGCTCGATTGCAACAAAATGTGAGTGTGTTTCATTATTACTTACTTTATTTAATTTATTTTTGCTTTAAACCCGCTAAGATCCTAAGCTAAGTTAAGCTAAGCTAATTGGCTACTGCCGCAATGGCGCTACTTTTGCTGGCTAGCACGGGTGGCTACGGATCACGTGCGCTCTACTGTATTCACTCCCATTGGTAGTCACTGCACCAATTCGCTCCAAATTTGCATAAACTTAAATTTTACTTGATTTTCAAAGTCGCTGGACACACCCACATCTACTCGCCAATGGTCACTGTCGCTCATGTCGCTCATTGTGCCCGATGTTCCCTGGGATAGGCTCCAGGTTCCCCTGCGACCCTGAAGAAGGAGTAAGCGGTAGAAGATGGATAGATGGTTGCTTTGTCACTGCAAGTCGCTGCGAGTCACTATATGTGTGAATACACCTTTAGTCTGTAACCTAGCAAACTAGCATAAGGATGTACTGATGTATTGTAATGTATTTATTGCTAGAAACATCAAAGCATATCTGTAAGTCACTCTTTAAAAAAAATGAAAGAAAGGTTTCAGGAACAAAATTAAGTTTTTGATACTCACAGAATTTTCTACCAAAGATTACACAGTCTTTGGTAACATCCTTTCAGCATATAAATCTGATATCTTTTCCACATTTTTCTGGCAACAAGCTTCAGAATCATGAAGGGTACAGTTTGATTGGCTCTTTGCAATTCTATGTATACACACTTCTGCAATGCAGAGAATAGTAGTTCTAGAAATAGTAGTAGCAGAAAATTTAGTAAGTGGATTGAAAACATTCACAGCAATTTTTAAGTAAAAAGTTTAGCTTGAATAACTTATTAGAGAGTAAACAAGATCCATTTGGGGATCCATTTGCTGATGGGCTAGGGAAAAAGTTCAGCGGTTAGTCATCTGCCATGTCTGTCAACTTGCCTGATTCTGGAAAAATCTGCAGTTCTCAGCCACAATTATCAGTGAAATGTATCAGATTCTCTAGTGAAGTCTGGCTTGCAAGCGTAGTAAGTTTAGAACAGAAATATTAATAGCAGTTATATAAACTACTTGAAAGAAACCACATTTTTGGTTGAGTTGGTGCAGTACATATAAGAGTATTTCATTTTTATACTTTAAACAACTTATTAACAATGCTTAATAGATTATTTTAAGTTAACGGATAATTGAAAAGTATTAAACTGATTGAAAAATAAAATACTCATTTTGTCTTGGAAGACAATAAACTATCTTTTCTCGACTTCATTTTAAAAAATAGATCAAATCATAGTGCATAGTTCCCCATGCAGAAACAAACTGGCAGTCATAAAATGATATGATGTTTATAATTAATTGACAAAATCCTTGGTATCATACTTGACTGTCGAAGCAAGACACAAATTCCCTGGCAGCAAAAATAAATGGCAAGTTTTTTTTGTCTGAATTCAAAGTCTGAGACGATCTGTCCAGCGCTAATGGGCAGACTCATGGACAGCTTTCAAAGGATGTGTTTTGATGTCATGAAGAGTTAGAATTAAAAAACAGTGGACAGCGAGAATGACTGACACAAAGGCATAGTTTACCTACTACACTTCTGAAAGTGTCCTACTACATTTCTCTAAAGTTGTCATACTGTATGTTTGGTAGTAGAGATGTACGTATACTCTATGCGGTTGAGCCTCCAAAGCATATTGTTCAGACTCTTCCTGTCAGCTTGAACCATTCTGGCCAGACCTCTATTATCAACAAGGGGTTTCCATCACAGAACTGTATAAGCTCTGCACACAGTTGTGTGTGAAAATCCCAGCAGATCAGCAGTTTCTGAAATACTCAAACCATCCTGTCTGGTACCAACAACCATGCCACGGTCAAAATCACAGAGATAAATTTTTTCCACATTCTGATGTGTCTGATGTGAACATTAACTGATGTGCTTGGCCTGTATCAACATGATTTTATGCATTGTGCTGGCGTCACATGATAACTGCATGAATGAGCAGGTGTGTAATATACTCCTAATAAAGTGGTCAGTAAGTGTAGGTATCATAGACCAAATGCCTAATAGACCGCAAAACTATCGGCAAAACAATTGGTGGCACATATTTGGTGGCTGGTGCCACAATACTGTCCCCACACTCTGGGAAATATGCCTATTTGTCTCCTAAAAATTAATTTAGACTTCTAATCTTAATGGCAATGGACAGCTTAAAAAGTATCAGGCAAAGGCAGCCAACAGGAAAACACAAGCAGCATCAGACCAAAGAGCCTCAGGAGAGCCGAGATATCAGGCCACTCCTCATTTGGATTCCACCATGCCAGGTTCAATACTTCCAGGACTCTGTCTGAGCAAATAAAAACATCTTGGAATGAGAACACATTAGCAGGGACAGAGGGCAAAGATACTGGGCAAATAAAAAAAGAACAAACTAGCCTGGAGCATGTCGTGCAGGGCTGGGTGCAGCCGACCATGAGCCTGAAGCGGCGTGCAAACACTGTTTTTGGCAGGCGACTAGACACAGGGGCCAGAGCTGGACTCAATGCAAAATATCTTAGAGAATAAAGATTTGGAGGGGGGAAAGGGCTGGACAGACTGTAGCCAAGTTTATAACTATTTCTGCAGAGCCTCTCTGCATCAGGGTATTGACATCTTCATCTAGGGGCTTCCTGAATCCTGGGCCATTAATGGCTGTCGTGGTACAAAGAGCACAACAATTGGCAGAACTGGGAATGAAAGAGAGAATAGACACGTCCACACAGCCACTCATGCACAAACCACAAAATGGTTTCTCCACATTTGAAAATGCTTTTGGGAGAGATGAGGCCATGATAATTATGTGGCAAAATAAAAGTAAAATTGCAAAGCTGGGACAACAAGCTGCTGATAGCTCAGAAAGCATGCTGCAGTAGAATTTCTAATAACATAGTAATAAGCCCCTCCCTACCGCTGGTCCATAGCCAAGCTCATACACAGGAACATAATACTAAATGTATTCACTCTGAAGCAGGGACACAGAGAGAAATGATCATTGTTCGTAGTTAAATGACACTTGACTTTGCCGCTATGTAGTTGCCTCGTCTGCTGTAATAATGTTTTGTCAGGTGGTGGCTGCCTCTCTCTACCGTTGTCATTCTGTCAAATGTGTGCAACAGTCCACCTCATTCCTGGAAATGAGTTATGCAAATGGAAGGCTGCTACATACCGATATGTGAAAGGTGGCATGAACAAGTGTTTGACGAGTAGCAATAAAGACTTTTACTGACTGTTACTGAAGCCTGGGGGTCACTTGCTGGAATCGTGGCCTTGGCCAACTGACACTACATGCAGACAGAAAGGGGAAAGAAAGGCCTGTTGTCTCTTGCTCCTCCCATCAAGATGGTAATCTACTGTAAGTCAATACTGGCTACATGGATCCATGAGAACAGCTTAATTACTGGCCCCTACATACCTTAAATCATAGCAATGAGACCAAAATAGACAAGGAGCGGTTTAAGTGGAGAAATCCAAGAGGTCTCCATCCGAATATGAAAATGCAAATGACCTGAGACGAATCGTGTTTCATTGTGTCACGTTGCCGAATACCAAGCTTAATCTCCAGAGCCAGGTCTGCCCTTAGAAATGATAGTGATTTTAATCTCGCTGCTGCCTCTCATAAAATTGAGGAACAGTATAGTGGTCTATGCTATTCCTCTGTAAGGCGGTAACTCTGTAAGGCGATAAGTCACTAGCTAACAAAAGTGCACATTATTGGGAAAATTGCATATTACTGCATATTATTGTCAGGATTTAATGGAACATTATTGAGCACTCCTTGCCAGCAGATCCGTAAGAGAGAATATGTGCACTTTTTCCCCCCAGCTCACGGTCTGTTAATGGTGATTAAAGTGATTAGTCCAAAACTCACCAAGGTCAACGCTCTTCAATAATAAATAACCAGCTGACAAGCTGATTTAGTTTTGTTGGTCCAGCAGATTCCAAACTCAGGTTTGGAAACTGGGCAACAAACTAAATTTTCAGGACTCTTCATCGATTTTTTTTCCCCTCCGAACACCGGGAAATGATTTGTTGATACTCAGTTTTAAAACTGGAGCAGGTATTGTTTTTCAAGCAGTTTGTCCCATTGCTTGCACTTCTGACAGGTTTATTGGGTAATAGTGGTTTATACTACAAGTGCTATCCTGAGGGCAGAGAGAGGAAAGTAAAACATTGTTTGCCCTCTTGTTTTGCACTATCATCAGCACAAGTGACACAGCAATACCAGCTCCCCTCTGGTCAGAGTGATCTTTTCTTAAAGGGATTGCTCATTATGTAGGGATGTAAAGATTTCTCAGTTCTTCTATCACATTTGAATGCTGTACATTGAATGTCAGTTAAAGTCAAAAGCAAAACGTATTTGGTGCAGAAATGCTGCTTTAAAAAATGTTTCCCGAGAACCCAAGTGACAGAAGTGACAGAGGGAAACCTGCTAAGGGACATGGAGCAGGCTCTTCCTCCTGAAGACAGACGGATAGAACAGCTGTTTCCTCTCAGGGGTCCTGGGCTAGGAGCGACATGATGTGCAGTGAGCGGAACCACGTTCCATTTTGTAGGCTTAATCACAAACAGTAGGACTAGTAATCCACTGCCGCTGGACAAATGACCCCCAGCAGTGGTGAGGCGCAATTAAAGCTTTACCAAATGATGCTCGTTTCACCCCAGATGCTTCATCTGAATGTAAAACAGCAGTCGATGGCTGGGCACTCTGCATGCTTTACATATCACCCTCCCACAAAGCTACTCGGGAGAAAACGAGGAACCGTGCTGTGGAGTATTAGAGGGAGGAACAAATAAAGTGTAGTGGAGGGAAAAAAGAGGGGTATTTCATCCACCACGTTGGTCATTAAAAGCTCCCTGGGAAATACTTCTGTCATGTCTTTGTTTATCCATTAATCCACTTTAATTAATTCTCTTTCATTTAGCATGTTTAGGAAGGATCAATGCCACGGGTTTCACCTAATTTGACAAATGTTCTTTCTCTTAATGCCCGAGTGTTTATAGGATTTATGGGGGTCGTTCTTTAAGGTGCGCTGTTTTCCTAATGAGTCATCCCAATAATCCACTCTTTTTTCACTTCACTGTTGACTATGGTCTATAATTCAAGTTATTTTTGTACGTGTCATAAATAAATCTCTTGTCCCTTGAGTGTGTTCTTGCTTTTAGTGACAATAGCCCAATCTTGAATAGTTATAGGGTGTTTATTTTTTTTACTATAGCCCTTGTAGACATTGTCCCCATCGTCGTCACCATCCATAGTATTTACAAACTGCAGTATAGACTTTGCATTCAGTGGTTGAGAATTATCTTAATAATACTATCCATTAAATTGTGTGAATTTGCAAGAAAATGTTTGGTTGAAAACATTTATAGTAGCTGAAGGCTACTACCGGATGGTTGAAACTATAATTTTGTGGAGAAGTGGTAACAATAAATGGTTAATATTGTATAATCTAATATAATATTATGGAACAGTCCTACTAAGATATTATTATGTATAATAACTCGAAACACAACTCAGTACTGCAAGAAAACCCTTTTACCGTCTAGGAACAAATCCTATTGTAATCATGCTGCAATTTATTTCCGAATACAGAACCATTCGTTAAAATAATGGTCTAATGTGACTGACAGATTAAATCCGACACAATGAGTACAGGTTTGGTTCACAAACCATGGTTCAAGAAAACATGCTTTAGTAAACAGCATCCAAAAGAAAGTGGTATCTATCTGGCATTTAAAGGCACAATCTTTGAAGATATACATGTTTCAAGCCCTCAAAGTTTAAAAATCCAGTCCCAAAGGTTTCAATTAGGAAAAAAAAAAAAACTTAGCATCCTAGTGTATTCACTCTCATGGTAAAGACTGATCTCCTGAGTGTTTAGGATGGGCACTGTGAGAAGTGTTGCTCTGTCTCTGGCTTGGGTTAATTGGAATCCTCCAGTCTTTGCCAGAGATAAAGAAAGCTTTCCCTTATTGTAAGCAGAAATCATTATCCAAGTGTGGAACTTAAATGTGTATTCCACTGTTCGAGAAACACATGCCTTAATATTGCACATAGATTTCGGAGAAGTGTCAGATACGCTGGGAGAGGAAGGCCATGTAGTTGCTGAATCACTTTCGACTTCATTATTTCTCACTGTATACACAGAAATAAGGGCTGTAGCCATACCCAGATCCTCTGGGACTCCGCGTTTGGAATAGAGCAATTCTTCAAAGTCATTTCTCAAAGAGTTACACCAAAAATTCACAAAGTGACCTCTGCTACTGTGGTACATTACATTATATATAATTACCAAGGATTCAAGACACTTTAGAGGGGGCAATTAGTGCCATAAGCAGTGCAAAGCCACTCATGGGATGTGGCATGAACAAAACATTTAAATAGACACATACAATTATAAAACGCAGAAATATACAGTACATACAATCTCAATTAATGTCAACACAATCATATAAGTCATTTGTATTCGTCGCCTAACATGAAAATGTGTAGCACAAAGCAAATATAAAACAAGACAGCAGCTCATTTTACAAGCATGAAGCTATGCACAAATACACGCCGAACTAGTTGTATATGTACTTTACAATCTGAATACAAATATGTTACAAATAGAGACTACAAAACATATTTTCTGAATCATCATTTTAGTCTGACGGTATGTTTGTGAATGCTGTGCTGCATTTGTGGTTACTTTTGAGACTGTTGTTGTGCGACTGCTGATTCATAAATAAGAACAGACGGATCTGCACCCTGCATTCCTACTCTCATTAATAACAGATTATGTATACCCTTAACACACACACATTTGTCATACTATCCTTATGAGGGCCTTCTATTGACATAATTAATAATACAGCTAATTATTTCTATACTACACCTAGACGGAAACATGCCAGTTGGCACTGCCAACTATAGCACTATTCAGACGGGACTAGTTTTCCAGGGGTCATTAGAGAAATTCATGTTTCACAGGAGTATGTGGTGATTTCAATACCGTCCGAATCTGCCTGCCAAGTTGGTGTTTTTCTCACACAACCTCTGTAATGATTAAATAATGAGTAAATTGCCTATTGTTTTTCGGCTAAATCCGTGATGCTCTGACAAATCTAATGTCTGTGATTGACGATAATATTTTTTTACAATGCTTTTCCTTGTGTGTTTTGGCCGACGTGAACTACCGTAGAAGTTCTTACGTGCACGTTTTCTGCTTGCTGCATGCAATTCTGTATGGATGTATATGTTTTTGCTACCCGGTGAAGAAATAAAAAATAAAATCAACAAGAAGAGCCAAATCATGTAAAATGTTAAGACTGGTCACTGTCATATCAGTGTCAGGTGATTATTCACCTAAATTTCTGCACTCAGTTATCTAATGTTTTAATTATATAAGTAATCATGTCTTTTTTTCAGTGGGTTTGTTATAAGCAATCAGTTCTATAATATTGTGCTGTTTATTTTAGCAAGTTTTTTTTTTTAATAACTAAATTTAATAAATTAAAATTACATCAATAAATTAAGAAATTTTACTTTTTTAAATTTAAAAGTACTTATGCACACATCCAGAGCATGTGATCTTCTGCAACACCCAGATGTACAAAACAGACATCTATGAAGAAGACTTTGAGTGTAGAAATATCGAGGCTATACCACATGATGCAAACCATTCATCAGCAGAAAGAATCGGAAAGTCAGAATGGAATTCTCAAAGAAATACACAAAAAGTTCTGGAACCAAGATGAGCCTCTAGCAAAGTGATGGACACACCATAGTGTGGAGAAAGAAAGGAAGCATATAAAGCATGGTGGAGGTAGTGTCATGGCTTGAGCTTGCATGGTTGACTCTGGAACAGGCTCACTAATCTTTATTTATGATGTAACCTAAACATTAACCTCAGTAACCAAAAAAGGAAACCTTTTGTCTATTTTTTAAGCCAAGAAAGCTCGAGTACAAATAGATTTTGTTCATGTTAATATATATATATATATATATATATATATATATATATATATATATATATATATATATATATATATATATATATATATATATATATATTTTTTTTTTTTTTTTTTTTTTTTTTTCCCAATTTTTTGATAAATTACATCTATGGCATGCCTATGTCTTATACTGCAGTAATAAAATGCAATAAAATAAATCTCAGCAGTAATATGTTTATTTCACTGTTTTTTGTGCACTCACAACACCACATTATATGAAAGTTAGATTGTTAAAAAGGCAGTTTTCTTCATAGGGACCATAGGAATGTTTCCTCAAGGTGAAAACTGTCAGATATGCTTATCCATTTGTGTATATGTCTGGAAATCATTGGGATATAAAAACATATATATATATATATATATATATATATATATATATATATATATATATATATATACACCAAGACACCAAGGTCACCACCAAGGCCCTCGATATGGGAGCAGGGCCCGAGTGTGGGAAGTAAATAAAAAAATGTAAACATGCAGCTAGTCTACAAATATTAGTCAAGATGTATAAATCGCAGACAACATGTGCATCAGTGCCATTTTTAGGTGATATATAAATAGTTTCACCCATGTTAATCCTCCCAACCAATTCCACCTCCCCGTAACTACCCTCCCACCCCAATCCCATAGAGCCTCAAAATATAGCATTACACCACTGCACACCTACAACATACACCAGCTAGGGAGGTTTATCAAATAGGATTTCTAGTAAGGGTATATAATGCTTGACACTTGGTACACTTGTATCACACCACACACTACTGTGGTCCATGAAACATGGTCTGTGAATTATTATTCTTTTTTTCAGAAATCACAATCCATATTATCAAAGTTATTATATTTAGGGGTCCGAGCATCTAAGTCAATTCAGAATTAATGTGTTCAGGAACAAAAAGCTCTATGGCTTCAAAAATATTATTTGAAACTTTAAAACATGAAATAAATCTATACTGAGGGGGTCCATGGAATTTATTTTACAGTTAAAAGGCTACAAAAAGTTTGAGAACCCCTGTTCAGATCTCTGATCTCTGTTCAGAGGTGCCCCTGTGGAGTCTCGTTCCACTAATGGATAGGGTGAAAGTAGGTTAACTGATTTTGTATGTATCCAAAATATGGTAGGTTTCCCTAACAATATAACTACAATACAGCTACAGAGGAAGCATATCTAACAAACACCAGTTAGTTACCAAACTGTGTGTAAATAGTAATGCTTGATATTGGGCCTGATTTCTAATGCTGCAATGGGTGCAACTGCACTCTTTAACTTATTATCAATCTTATTTATAACGCCATGGCAGTCTTTACATGCTCCGTTCCATCCAAAAATAAAACCAGCTCTGTTTCCTGATGCAACTAGGATGGTGCAAATTGTAATCACAGCACAATCTGTTGCATGGGAAGAATTTTTGCATGGGAAGAGTTTTTGAAATTGGAAAATAAAAATTAATTTGTTCTTTATTATAAAATAAGCAATAAATGTGATGAGGAAGAACAAGACGCTAATAGAGTTCAAAGATGCCCAGGCTTGTTCAGAGGACTATCTGCAGGCCAACAGTAAATCTAGTACAGTATTAGACACTAGCAGCAACGTTGCTGTTGCTATTTTGGTTACAGATGGACAGAGCAAATGTTTTGTGGAGTAATTCTAATAATTAGACCTAATGAAATGTTGTCTAGTGATACAATATGTGTTGTTAAAGAGATAATGTATAATGTTGTTTAAAGACCAAAATGGTGTTTCACAAGACTCATGGACTTGGGGGGTAAAATGTGTATTGAAGTACAAGTCATATTGTGAAGCAAGAAACCATAACTCATATCTCTGGTGCGAGTGTTTCTCTTTTGAATAATTGATGTCATGTAGAGTCAACATCTCTTCAGTCCTCCTTCGGTTTTTATGAGCTGCATCCAAAATAACGTATGCTGCTTAAATCTTTGAGCCATAATCACGTGTTAATGTGTTCTTGTCATGATACAGTATCTGACCTTATTTATAGTATCACACTCCAGTGGTGTTCAAGGTCAGACTAACTGAACCTCCATCATATTTCAGACCTCATTCGGGTACCAAATTGATTGTGATGAAGCCATATTTTTGTTGCATTAGTCTAATTGTGATAGAAGTGATCGAATAGTTAAACAACGTTGTTATCTCATGAATAACATTACATTGACAATATCTCCCAGATATTCCCAGAGTGCATTTCAAAAAGGAGCAGAAATCCACACAATAAAGGTCAGTATTGGGTCATAAAGCTAAAACCATATGGGTGTCAGGATCTTTTACTGTATGCGCTTCATGAAAATGATAAGAGACTATTACATATCAAGCAGATTTAACAACCCCAGTGGTAGCGCTGCGCTTTACACATTAGAAACAACTTTAGCTCGCCTGAACATGTAGCAGATATATAACAGCGGTTATTTCAGTGTTCAAGAGACCAATATCTAATCTCTTTTCTGATTGAGATGCTAAGTCTGAGGAGTGTGTGCCAGTGCCAGGAACGTCCCATGGTGCTTTTAAACCGCACAAGCAGATCCGAGCCATGACACCGGAGACTGAAATGTAGCAAGTCTTCAGCAATACTGACAAAATAGTTTCATGGATCACAGCAAACACACACGACTAAAGGAACGAGTCCGCTTCCATCTTCCATCCATAATTTATTTAATTTTTTTTAGCATGGCATCGAGAGTGTTCTTTTTGTTGTTGTTGTTGTTGTTTTGGCAGGGACTGAATTAATTGTATAAGGGAGTGTGTTTGCACTCCTCTCTGACATACTGCAGATGCCAAAAGCAGGCAGGCGAAGAGGGAGGCACATAATCTAAGTCATTATGCGACATGAATGGACAGAATGTGCAACAGTCTCAATCGGACAAAGTGATTTCACAGCTCGCTGATGCCCTTTTCTAGGGACAGCAAATAAATGGTGGTGCTGTATATTTTTTTTTCATCCTTGCTCTGCATAAGTTCTTTTGCATAGGCTACAGTTAGACCTATACAGACAGCAGAAATCTCACACTGTGGGGCACTGTTCATAAATTATTCCTGGCACAAAAATTGGAAAAACAATTCTGCAAGAAATTCAGATAATTGGATTGTATTTTAGGTCTAATTGTGGCACGCTTAACAAATACTAGCATGCGCCTTACTGACTCGCAACACTCTTGACTATGACTCAACTATGACTCCTAGGAAATTGTGCCATAGGAGATAGTTTCAGATGCACCAAATGTCTGTTAACAGAGGCCAAAAAATGAAATTTGCACCTGCTTTGGGATGCCCGTGTTCAGCATTGAATATTTGTGATGTCAGACTCCACAGTAGTGGTTAATGGCTCATATGTAGACACTCAGGATTTTAATAATTTGCAGTCATTCATAAGTATTTCTTTTTTTTTTTTAACCTAATCTACTGGATTTAAATGTTATCATTTTATCGTGGCAGTTGTATCCAGTGCTTTATTATCAAAAAAGCTTTAGCTGTGCGGACTGTTTATCTCTGTACCAGTGGAGAGGTGTGAATTGTTTCCCCAAAAGGGGCTCACATCCCTCCCATTTCCCATCTCCCTGCTCAGCTAAACACAGAGACACAATACTCTACACACAGAAACCCAACAGTGTACTGACTAATCTTGTAACAGACTTGTAGCAATTAAATACAAAAAAATTTTGTGATTGAAAATGTCCAATAAATCGATTTCCATTCCACTGGAGGAATGGAACACCAGTGTACTTTGAGAAAGGCTTAAAGGTTTATCTGCTAGTAGGTAGTTTGTAAAACTACTAAGTGTATAAATGGAAATGCATAATTCTGTATAACGTGCAACCTGATTGACATATAATACAATTAAGAATGGAAGTTGACTTGATCCTGACCCTTTCTGCTCTCCGGACCTGCCTGATCCGTCCTGATGCCTTACCTCTGGATGGAGCTCTCATCAACTGGAGGCTACAGCCTGGAGATTGCTGAGGATGGTACGGCTTGAAGTACCATGGAAATGGTTTTGGACCTCAATTCCACATGGACATTCTCGCTGTGGTTGCTGGTTCTATGGTTCTATGGAGACTCAAGTCTCCTTTAGTGAACAGTGGACTACTTCAACAAACAGACTTTGTGTAAAAACCATAATGAACTTTCTTTTACTTTCACACTATCCGTTGTTACCCAGATGAGGACGGGTTCCCTTCTGAGTCTGGTTCCTCTCAAGGTTTAACCTATCATTTACATTATATCATTCACATATCATTTTAGGGAGTTTTTCCTCACCACTGTTGCCATGGGCTCGCTCATTAGGGATAAATTCACACACTTAAAATCTGTATCCTGTATTTATATGTTTCTGTAAAGCTGCTTTGAGACAATGTCCATTGTTAAAAGTGCTATACAAATAAAATGGATTGAATGAATTAAAATGAATTGAATTGAATTGAATTGAATTGAATTTGACAATCTTTATTGAAGCAAAGAGATAGTCAGGAGGTGGAGACAGTTGCAGGAGCAGATTTTTATGAAAGTTCAGCTAACAGTCCAAAATGTTAAGCAGGAGTAAGGTCAGAAACAGGTGATCGGAGTTTCAGGTGATCAGCAAACAACATGAACAGGACAAATCCAAAATCATGAAAACCAGGAACAAACAAAGTCAAAAACCAGAATATCGTGAACAATAAACAAAGGCTTGGTAATCCAGGCAGTGATACACTGAGCATTACTTTGCAGTAAGTGAGTATTTTTGTGTGTGCTTATATACTGTAGTGCATAGTGATGAGAGAGTCCAGGTGTGTGCAATCAGTAATCAGGTGACTGTGAGCATGCAAGTGCTGGGAATCATAGGCTGCGTCCGAAATTGCATACTACGACAGTACTACTGCATTCGATTCAGTACCTACTGCTGGGCCATTAATACAGCACGTACTGATCAGTATAAGTGGTAAGCATGAATACAATCCAGACCTACTATGTGGCATGGATTCTGACAGCTCTTCCATGCCAGTCCCGTTGCATTATGGGATAGCACAGTAGGTCATCCTGGTATTTCTTGATTACTGTTTTATGAATATTGAAAATTCAGCCATACTGCTCCTTTGGTAGGCTTTTCACCTACTGTATAGTAGGGTTGTAGGGATATTTGGACGCAACCATAGTCTATGGCAGTCATGTTTGTTGGCCCCAACGCATTCTGGGAACTGGAGTTCAGCACTGAATCTGGTGCTGACATGACAGAGATTAAAAGTATACAAGAGCATTGCTAAAAGAATGGAAAAGTCACTAATCTGTCCACGTCTCATCAAAATGCAAGGCACGTTTATTTCTATAACACATTTCATACAAAAAGGTCATTCAAAGTGAATAAATAAATAAATAAATGAAATAAAATAGATAAGAAGATTAAATAAGAAGAAGAAATAAAATAAAATAGCACCAATTCAAATGAATCAAAATACGATAAAAAGAGATATTAAAAGATATTTAAAAATAAAGTGTAGCCAAAGTACTGTGAAAGTCTTATACAGTCCACTCAAACCAAGTCAATTCATTAGTTTGTGCTGAACACCAACAACATTTTGGTTTGAGATCAAAACAGACAAAAGTTTAGGATTTCAGCTTTTATTTCCTGGTATTATATCTAGACGTGTTAAACAACGTAAAATATAAAAGCTTTTGTATCAGACCACCCGGTTTTTAGGCATGCAAAAGTATAGGAACAGATAAGTCTTGAGGTAAATTAAAGTAAATAACACTTAATATTTGATGGCATATCCCTTGCTTGCAATTACAGCATCAAGTCTGCGATTCACTGACATCACCAAACTATTAGTTTCTTCTTTTATGATGCTTTTCCAGGCTTTTACTGTAGCCTCTTTCACTTGTTGTTTGTTTCAGGGGGTTTCTCCCTTCTGTCTTCAGTCTGGTGATTGACTTGTTTAGTCTAAAAGCTTCCAAGGTTACCCCTGATGAAGCTGAGTTGGCAGTGTGTTTTTGATCATTGTCTTGAGCATGATGAACTTCCTCCTGATTAGATTGGATGCATTTCTCTGTAAATTGGCAGACAAAATGTTTATATGTTCACATTCATTCTGCTTCTACCATCATGAGTTCCATCATCGATAAAGATTAGTGAGCCTGTTTCAGAAGCAGCCATGCAAGCCCAAGCCATGACACTACCTCCACCATGTTTCACAGATGAGCATGTAAGATTGGATCTTGAGCAGATTCTTTCTTTCTCTACACTTTGACCTTCCATCACTTTGGTAGATGTTAATCTTCATTCCAGGACTTTTGTTGCATCTTGTGGTATGGCCACTATAGTTCTGCTCTCAAAATCTTCGAACGATGGATTGTGATGCCTTCACCCCTGCCCTGTGGGGGTTGTTGGTGATGTCACTGAGTGCTGTTTTTGGGGTTTTCTTCACAGCTCTAACAATGTTTCCATCATCAACTGCCGTTGTTTTCCTTGGCCGACCTGTTCCATGTTAGTACTGTTAGTACACCAATGGTTTCTTTCTTTTTCAGGACATTCCAAATTGGCTATGCCTATTACTTGTGCAATGGCTCTGATAGATTTTCCTTCTGTTCGAAGCTTCAAAATGGCTTACTTTTCTTACACATCTAGATGTAAGTGTGAAAAAATGAAAGCTGAAATTCGGAATTATTGTCTCATATTAATTTTTTTTTTTATCTCAAACCCAAATGTCTTCAATAGAATTGGCCTTTCTGTTCTGATACTTTCAGAGGGGACTGTAGATCAACTGGATGCATGAAAAAAAGCAATGTTTTCAACCTGAATTTAAAACTGGCTACATCTGGAGCAGATTTGAGATCTTCTGGGAGTTCCAGTTGTGTGCTGCATAAAAGCTAAATGCTGCTTCACCATGTTTAGCTTTGATGCTCTACTAGCTGAGCTGTACCCATGGAGCTAAGAGACCTACTAGGTTTATATTCTTCAAGCATTTCAGAAATGAATTCTGGGCCTATTCCATTCAGTGATTTATGACAGGAATAATGTAATGTAAAATATACTCTACAACTACTTCAGTCTACTACTCAGCTACTTCCTCATTAAAACTGAAGTAGGTGATTAAAACTGAGCTGTAGCCCTTTAATGGTCTTAATGGGAAGTCCAATAGTCTACTACTGGAGATAAAAGTATGTATGAGTTTCTCTAGGTCTTGATTGAGACATTAAACATTTGATTCTGGCTGTGTTTTGTTTAGATTTTTTAAGATGATAGAGGACTGATATAGTGATTGTTTTGATTTGGTTAATGAAGGTGAGACATGAATCTGTTAGAATGCCAAGATTTTGGATTTGGTTTTTAGATTTTAGAAGTGTTATACTTTAGAAACAAAACCTATTGAAATTTAGCTGGTCATCAGAAATGCCCTACAGCTGCAAAATAAATAAATAAATAAATAAATAAATAAATAAATAAATAAAAATAATAAGTGAAAACATCTTGAACAGTTATCAAATTTATTTCCTTGATTGAATTTTTCCTATTATAAGATTAAAATAAACCAAATATTAGATCATTAAACCCATGTCTAGACATTTTATGAATTTCAAGCTTGAAATAGTCTTTTTCTAGTCTATTGGTGGACATTTTTGCTCATTTAAAGACTCTATTTCTAGAGGGATAAGTTTAAGTTTGAAATGAGTAAAACATGTAGGAATTAAGTTTAATAATCTTATAGCTAGATATTTTCACTTAATAATATGTCTGTCAGGTGGCAGTTTTCTGTTCAGCCTGCTGCAAAATAAACCAAATTGTCCATCAAGTTTCCAGACTTCACTTTTATTCATATAACATTTTTAACAGTGGACATTGTCACAAAGCATCTTTACAGAAATCTGTATATAAAATGTTCATTTAAATGTATCCAAAAATTCTAATTCTAATAAATTAATGTGTTAACGGTTTGTGTAAATACCACAGATTCGAACCAGGGAATCTTTTTTTTTTTCAGTGAGCAAAGGGATTTTAAACAACTACAGTATGGAATATAGTGGCTTTTGCAGGGAGTTGAATGAAAAATTCTGCCACGTATACAATATTTAATGCAATACCATGAATCCTAATTACAAGTTCTGAAATGTGGTTAACAGGTAATGTTGTGATATGTCTTTATGAATTTGAATTTATGAGTGTTCACATTAATATCCTGTTCCAGGAATTGTATTCTGACTGATATGCATTCCAATGAGAGTAAATCTAATTTGTAACTGTAGCACAGCTAATCTGGTGTAATAAGGGTAAATTAGAATGTAAAATGATCATGGACTCTCAAATAAAAATAGTTTCAATTGTTTCAAGGGTAATTCAGATCTTGCTTCATTAAATAAATGCATTAGGAGTTTTTTTTTAAAGTGTCTGCTGTTAAAGATGAGTTCCTGCTCTGTGCTACAGTGTTACTTATTGTTTGCGGTTTATTGTATGTATGTATATATATATATATATATATATATATATATATATATATATATATATATATATATATATATATATATATATATACATATATACACATGTGTGTTTGTGTGTGTGTCAGATTTGTTTTCATTCATTGTTTTCATGCTTTGTGTAAAGATGCATGGGCCTTTTGTGCATGCATCTGCACTGATATTTTTTTAAGTGGCTTCTGATACTACTTTGTCTTTGTGCCTCAACTTTCAGTACCGCTAAACACTTTGAAGTGTTTCCTGCTGTAGATGAGGCACACATGAGCACAGCAGGAAAACAAATCGTCCACATGTTATTTTCACAGTTTCCTGAATGCCACTCAAAAGGAGGTAGTTAAACTTTCTTTAATTAAAAAAAAAGTAAAGAAATGGAACACATATATATAAAAACATGGCTTGAACTCCAAGCAGTTACACAAAACTGACCCAATTCAAAATATATGAGCCTTTAATATTCTTGGTAAGATAAGCAACCTCAAGAAACCTAGCAGAGCAACTAGGTAGCTAGTTATATGCTAACGTTGACTATCTACAACTAGCTACGTCACAACAAGATGTCAGAGATCTAAAGTGCTAACGTGTAACATAACATTAGCTAATATAATTGAAAGCAAATGTCTGTCTACCTCACTATAATGAATTAGTTTAATCTAAGCATTTTTCATGCTTATATGCAGTATCTGCAATGCAATATACAGTACAGCGTTATGAAAATTATACCTCTCACAGAATTCTTCTGAAAGTCAGAGGACTTGTGAGCACCACAACCTGCACTATGTCCATGGAACTTTCATGGAATTTAAAATCCCCTATGTTGAGGACTCTACAGATATAAATGAATAAATAAAGTAGGGGGGAAAACAGATTTAAACTTTCAATCAAATATTTAGTAGGAGTTAAGAATGGTGATTTTACACAATAGGGTGCCAAGCCAAAGTTCCACATGACAAGCTCAATAATAGCACTGGTAAATTGTAGCAAGCAGCTGAGCATTCAAAAAAAAAAAATCAGCTAATGCTTTTTGCAAATGAGTAGGTAGGTGTAATGATAAAAAATGGGCTTCCCTATAGGAGGTGATTTGAGGAAAATACAGCTTCCTTTCTCCATCTCCAAGTGTGTCTTCAGTCCTCATTTTACTGCTTCTCTGCTGGAAATGATTGGATTAGCCATGCGCATTTCATCTCCAGTGTGCTCACATTCCAACACAATTAGTCATTCAGAGCAGAGAAGCAGCCGAATAGAAACAGCGAGCCGCTCTTATCACCCGAGTCACACCAGTTAAATCTACGGGTCCTACTTAGCCACATGCTAAATAGAAGACAAAAGGTTTTAGTTGTCATGACAATTAGAAGGAGGCTCTGAGCTGAGCCGGGAGTCTGATTGCTTGGAGTTATTAAGCTAGCAATAATTAAGTTTGCATTATTCTCTCCCAGCACAAGTGGGGTTTCAGGCGTTGTCTGTCCTCTGCAGCTATAGTGATGACATGCATCAAGTCTCTCCTTGCCACTTCTACATTGGAGTTGTGTTCAGCTGACCCCTTCGGTTCTGTGGATGAGTAGCACTTGGTTTAAATCCACGATTAATCAGCAGTTTGAGCAGGGGGTGTAAAAACATAGCTGATGGAGAAGGTCAAGCAGCAGAGCAACAAAACTTTTCTGTTGAACAATTTCACACTTCTGCAGTTTTTTTTTTTTAATAAAGATCTGCACTATTGTTTCACACATGCAAATAGCATCATCACCCACCTCTGCTTCCTGTGGATAAGGATGACACAGCATCAGGAACACAAACTTTTATTCTAGAAACCATCAACGAGATACAAATGCGAACTCTAGGTGATGTGTGAAATGATTAAGACGAAGTTTGCCTGTTGTCTTGAGATCAATTTAAGTTTTGAATATGAGTGAATGAAGCAAGCTGATAAAATACTGTTAATTAAAATAGCATACAACTCTGAAATTGAACAAATAATTTACGACCACAAAAATGTCAATTACACCATATACGTTACTCACAGCGTGTATTTTAACTGGCGCCGAGGTTTAACTGTTCTGTAGTTTGTTTGTTTTTGCTATTAACTGCATATTTATGTTTAATAAATAAGATCCAGTTGAATTAAGTTTGCTAAATTTGGTTCGCTGAAGCACAGATCTGCATTACACGAAATAGTTAATCTGGGCAAACGGAAAAAAACTGCCCCACCCCGAAAGTCAATGTATAAGTCACACACTGGCAAGATGTCTCATTTTCATGAAGACAAGGAATATCATCGGGAATCTTTCTGCAGCTTATTTTTATAGTCTGCCACATAACATTTTATTGAGAGTAGTTCCACATGTGCATAGCTTGTCATGGGCCATTAAAGGCAAGAGAACAAATCCTCCTCTCAAGGACACTGCACGGTTTCTGAGGAGCAACACTTGTCTCCAGGCTTCATTACTTGAGCCACTTCCAAGGTCTGCGTTTCGCTGAAAGAGCCGTGTAGGTGGGGGTATATGAGAGTACTTTGTGCTTTTGTGCTCTTACAATGTAAAGGCACAGAGAATTCGACTGAAGAGCTTACCAATCGCTGGCTCTCTACTACCTGAATGACTGCCTCAGGTAGAGCTGTGCGGCAGGGAACACAGTGTCTCTCAATGCCCAGATCATACTAATGCAAACTGTTTCTTTTCTCTCTCTCTCTCTCTCTCTCTCTCTCTCTCTCTCTCTCTCTCTCTCTCTCTTTTTCTTTCTCTCTGAAAGCTCAAAGCAAGAAATGTTTCTAGAATGCATGAAAACTCCACATAGTAACATCTGCATCTCCCACTCCTGTCAGTGATACACTGCTTAATGTACAGATAAATTATATAAACAACCATTACAGCTCTCGCAAATGCATTCAATCAGGGCTTTATTAATTCCAAACTTTGCCCACTGACCCTTAAACACCTCGCGTGTTAATCTCTTACAAACAGAATGCTTTGAAGTTGCCCAGATGGTACCCTGTATTATTATTCATCCTCGTTGTTCAGGCTGCTCCATGACCTGTAGCTACTGCTCAGATGCTGTTTGCCGTGAATGTCAATAATAAACACGCAAGCACTGCTTTAGAAACTTCAAAGCGACATGGAGTCTTAGCAGATGGAACCCTCACCCCCTGAAGAGTTCATTCTAATTTCCCTGTCTTTCTCCTAATAAGACCATGACAACACAGATGCAGGACCTCGGGATATCTGTATTTGCTCTGCTCTGGGTTTGTTCAGCCATCTTGTTTTTATTCAGAACGTAATGCTTTCCATGACAAAGTCTCTATTTCTTCTTTGTACCGAAGTAACTTTGAAGAGATGCCCTTTATTAAAGTGTGCCAATTTCTGCATATCCTTGACCGTTCCTATATTTGTTGGCGCTAACAAGAAGCTCATATTAAAGGTCATGTTAGCTGTGCATATCATCTCCACTGAGCCAATACTGTAAATACGCTTTAGTCTGCCGTTAATGAACACGATCCAACAGCTTGTGAGGAGAGGAGAAGGCTGTGAGAAAGCATTCCACTTTTTTCAGCTTTTAAACTGGAGATAGCTTAAATATCCAATTTCACTCTAGCACAAGAAGTAAATGTCTCAACCAAAATTACTCTGGAAGTCAAAAAGCTGTATGCTGAACAGAAATAAGATATTGTATTAAAGGATTCCCCCCTCCATCACGACCCCTAAGAACTATAAAGAAATCACTACAAATCAGTTCAAGTCACAGTGATAGTTAAATCACATGTAGAAATGCTAATAATTATTCGAATAACTTATCCTTTGGGATTATAAATTAAATGCAGCTTCATTATAAATGAGCAGATATGTGGGCTGAGAGGAAATACATGAAATGAAGTGAGCACTATAACCTCTTTTCCATAAGCATAGGTAGGGACATATGTAGTAAGGGACAGGATTAGTGATGGAAGCGTGTGCCTTCCTTCTGCGTATGTTTCTCCTGTTCCCGACTCTTAAGCCCCCCAAAAGCACCGGGCGCAAGATTAATAATTGATCACAGCTCGGCGTCTATGGCCGAGAGAGTTTTCATTAATATCACAATGGAGCCAATCTCCCAACTCAAGCTTCTGGACTATTGTTTTCAGTCCTCCACGGACTTGTGCTCCTGCACCACACCACACTCCTCTCTACTCAGCCTGGCTGAAAAGCTCTCTGTAGTCATTCTGATTTGCTCTCCTATTATTATCGTTAATGATATATAAAACATTAATATCTTAGAGCCATGCAGACACATGCTCCTGAGCTACATAATTGGATAACAACAGAAAACAGGCACTGCCAGGCACAAGCTGTCAACCAAGGGAAGGGTCAGAAACAAGACAGAAAGAAAAGGAACAGGTCTTAGGTCACCATAGACCATCTGTTGTTATTGTTGTTGTTGGGTTATTGTTTTTCTGAAAAGTATATTATTGTGAGAAATAATGATGGTTTTAGTATTTGCGGTATTGCATTCTTTATGGGAAACCCACATACATTTCACACATGCTAATAAGTTTTTCACATGTGATTGTGTGATTATCACACATGTGAACTCAAGTAAACACACGTGATCATAAAACGAATGCGAGAAAATCTGAAAAAGGAAACCCCATGCCTACAGTCATCTTCCATAACCATTTTATCCTGGTCGGTGGATACGGCGCCTATCCCAGGAAATGGATTAGATGCTAGGGCATCATACACACACACACACACACACACACTTTCACACTCATTCACACTTTAGAGTAGCTAACCCACTTACTAGCATGCTTTAGGTGGTGGGAGGAAACTGACCGTGTTATGCGAAAATGAAAACGTAAATTTTATATGGAAAAGTCTACCACGTGTAAAAATAAATAAATAAATGTGTGACGTGTCTAAAAACCACATGTGAGTCATGTGATTATTGATATGTGTAGTAACCACTTTTGTGGTCAGGATCAAGGTGGATCCAGAGCCTATCTGAGGAAAACTGGCAGGAATACACCCTGGATGGGACACCAGTCCATCACAGGGCTCCATGCACACACCCATTCACATACTCAGGTTAAGTCCACATAAATTTGAAAATGCATCTTTTTCCCTACATTTTGGGCTTCCATTCACACAGAGACAGCGTTTTTGCCAGCGAAAACACACTCCCAAGTGGATAAATTTGAAAACGGAATTGTCATGTTGTGTGGACCAAGAAAATAGAGATATTCAAAAGCGATGATGTATTTTTAGTCATGTGGCGCAGACATGTGACCCATTCAACTCAAAACAAACAATATGTTGGATGGTGTACTGCAGTTGTTGTGCTTGATATCCAGTTTGATAGCTTTGCTAAAGATTAATGTCACATAATACAACATTTATTTTAAGTTTAAGATTTTAAGTGTGTGGATTAATCCCTATTTGAGCAAGCCGGTGGTGATGGTGGTGAGGAAAAACTTCCTAAGATGATATGAGGAAGAAACCGTGAGAGGAACCAGACTCAAAAGGGAACCCGTCCTCATCTGGGACGGTGTGAAAGTAAAAGAAAGTTCATTATGGTTTTTATATGAAGTCTGTTTATTGAACTAGTCCACTGTTCACTAAAGGAGACTTGTGTCCAAAATTGTACATGGTAATTGCTGTCCTAAGGGCATAGTAGCAACCATAGTCCCAGCATCCACAGCAAGAATGTCCAGGTGGAATTGAGGTCCAAAACCATTTCCATGGTACTTCAAACGGTACCATCCTCAGCAATCTCTAAGCTGCACTGCTTGGAGTCATCCGCAGTGGCAGAATTTAGCCTCCAGTTGAGAGCTCCATCCAGAGGTAGGGCATCCAGATGGATCAGGCAGGTCCAGAGAGCAGAAAGGGTCAGGTTCACTGGCATCTCCATAAAATCATGTGTGGCTCGACAGAAGGAGAGAAAGAGAGAGAGGTAAAGAGAGGGAGAGATTGTTATGTATGCTTACATCTCCCATAAGTTATAAGACTGTGTATTTTGCATAAAAGAAAGTCTATTCATGGTAAGCTTGAGTAAACAAATATGTTTTCAGCCTAGACTTAAACACAGAGACTGTGTCTGAGTCCCGAACACTAATAGGAAGGCTGTTCTATAACTGCGGGGCTTTGTATAAGAAAGCTGTTCCCCCTGCTGTAGCCTTCACTATTCGAGGTACCAACAAATAGCCTGCACCTTCTGATATAAGTAGGCATGGCGGATTATAGAAGACCAAAAGTTCACTCAGGTACTGTGGTGCAAGACCATTCAGTGCTTTATAGCTCAGTGGTAGTATTTTATAATCAATACAAAATTTTACTGGGAGCCAATGCAGTGTGGATAAGATAGGGGTGATGTGGTCATATATTCTGGTTCTAGTAAGGATTCTTGCAGCTGCAGTCTGTACTAACTGGAGTTTGTTTATGCTCCTACTGGACCATCCAGACAGTAAGGCATTACAATAATCTAGTCTAGATGTGACGAAAGCATGAACTAATATTTATGCATCATGTAGTGACATTATATTTCTCATCTTAGCAATATTTCTGAGATGAAGGATGGCTATCCTAGCAACATCTACATGAGCATCAAATGAAAGACTTTAGTCAATAATCACATCAAGGTCTTTTACTGCTGTACATGATGAAACAGAAAGACCATCCAGAGTTACTGTGTAATCAGAAAGCTTACTTCTAGTTGTACGTGGTCCTAGTACAAGTACTTCTGTCTTATCAGAATTAAGTAAAAGGAAGTTAATAAGCATCCAACGTCTAATGTCCTTTACACATTCCTAAACTTTATTAATCTGCTGTGTGTTGTCTGGCTTTGCTGAAACATACAACTGTGTATCATCAGCATAACAGTGGAAGCTAATGTTCCATGTTTATGAATAATTTGACCCAGAGGTAGCATATATAAAGAAAAAAGCAGTGGGCCTAAAATAGAACCTTGTGGAACACCAAATTTATCCTCGGAATTCGTGGAGAAGTCACCATTTATATGGACAAGCAATTTTTGGAAAACGTTTGAAAATGCCAGTGAAGACAGTAAGCATTTTGACACAAAAATTCAGTTTTTAGATCTCTCCAGATCATTGTAGACGTAGCCTCATTCAGATCTACACTGAAAAAAACTAATTGGACTTACTTAAATGTGTACAACGGTCCCACCTGATTAAATTAAGATACACTAACATGTTCTTTTTGAACATCCTCCGTGATTTGTGCATGCATTTTCAAAACCCTGAATAAAATCAACCTCTGCGCTCTCACCTGAGCTGAGGATCACACCCAAGTCAATGACATTTGGCCACAGCCACTTTACCACTGCGCATGTTTTAATTGTTTTAATTTCTCTCTATAGTTAGAATTCCCATCAGTGCCAACATAATTGGTTTACCTTAACACTGCATGAATTGACATGTACACTCTACATAATTCAATCTAGTAATTAAAAATCTTGTTTAAATTAAGTTTAGTATAAGCAATGAAATCACATTTTGATGAGAAACATCCATCCATCTATCCATTTTCCGTACCGCTTATCCTACGCAGGGTCCCAGGGAGCCTGGAGCCCACCCAAGAGGACTCAGGACTCTCACAAGGTGGGGGGCACCCTGGGCGAGGTGCCAACCCATCACAGGGCACAATCACACACATTCACACACTATGGACAATTTAGAGATGCCAATCAGTCTATAACGCATGTCTTTGGACTAGGGGAGGAAACCGGAGTACCCATAGATAACCCAGAAGCACTGGGAGAACATGTAAACTCAGGACTCTGGAGGTATGAGGAAACGTGCTAACCACTTATCCACTTAGAGACCATTTTAAGATGAGAAACTAAATATTTTCATATAAACTATACATAATACATAAAGGTCTCTGAAATCTGACATTCCACAAATTCCATTGTTTTTCAGTGCTGGTGCAATTTATTGTATAGTCTCCAATCCACCTACTGACATTATTTAGGAGAGGGAAACCAGAGAATCTAGAGGAAATCCATGCAAACATGCACACAGACGACAACTGGCTTATTGCATGGCATGCTTGCTTGCATGCTTGGCATGGATCATGCCTATAGCTCTGGACTGGTACCACTTTGTGCAAGTAAATGTAAAATTCAAAAATGGAAAATTTATGTACAGGCTGTGTGCAGTGACTATTCTCACACACTCCAGCTGAATACTGAGTGCATTTTTTTTGCAAACTTGCTCTGCAATATCACGTCCCACATCCA
Source organism: Ictalurus punctatus (assembly GCF_001660625.3). NCBI lineage: Eukaryota > Metazoa > Chordata > Actinopteri > Siluriformes > Ictaluridae > Ictalurus > Ictalurus punctatus. Next base: position 8,229,572 of record NC_030439.2, on the reverse strand, counting down.
CCTAAAACCACATTCCTCACTTTATTAACATTATGTATAATGTTTAACATTATTAACATTATATTTGCCATACATATTGTTGGTTACATTAGCTCAAACACAGACGCAATGTCAGTTTGACACAAATAACTGTGACCAGATGACAAGAGAGCCGCTGTGAATCCCAGTTAATACTTTTACACTTGATAATTGTCCAGGACATTAGGAGAGTTGGTTTTTTTTCCCCTCCGTGGTGTGCAGGAGATAAGTAGTCCTGCCAGGATGCACTGTCACTTGGGTAAGTGTGAGTGATGATCATAGGAGCCCGCTTGTTCAAGCATCTCCTTCACCTCTGCCTCTGTCCCCGCTACTGAGTACTCACATGGGAGAGAGATGGCCTCATTACACAACCTCAATGAAAAGGATGCATGGATCCAGGTCTTCTTAGCAGAGGCATGCAGCTGTAATAACCAAGGGACCATCATCAGTATTCATGTATAAGGTATCTCTAATCAGGTATTTTAAGCATGCACTACACACACTCGTGACTTTTTGCTCTAACATAATGGTTGGTATTTCTCTGCTTGGCCCAATGTGTCAGGTACTGCAAGGGATATTTGATAGTGGCTCAGACTGAATTCTCAGTGGACATGGCTCCCTCAACAAATGATGGTTAATTCCAAAAAGAAGAGAGGAGCAAAAGGTTTAAATGAGGCAGAAAATGTAATGCATCTGCCCTAGTCTCCCGGACAGAAGTCCATTGGCTTTGATATTAATGTTGGGATTTATTTGGTCATTTTTGTATGCTGTGTTCCAGCTGAGTGATCGTGGTGCTGTTCTATTACATGAGCTAATACTCCTGCAGACACTCACCTGAGGAATACACACTCTGTCCCCTACATTCTTTCAATTCTGCTTTAGAAGCTTGGATTAACCATTTTGAATCAGGAAGACAGGAGTATGTGATAGATTATTATCAGTGCATTACTGATCTGGCACTTTAATAAAACAGCACTTTCATTTAACAGTTTGCCAAGTATACTCAGTGTATCATTAAAATTAGATAAATCTACAGTAGTTTATGGAAACGTTTTCACGTTTTAAGGTTCAAGTAGGCTTTATTGTCGTTCCTGTCATCCTAATGTTAGGAATGAAATATAGTTTCCTCTAGAATCACGGTGCTACACTTACAGTAATACACAAAACTTTGCCAGACAAGAGGATCGATAACACAGTGACAGTCAGTGCAAAATCAGTAAATACAATAAATACAGACAATACAGTAAACATTAAATACTGCAAAAACCAAACCTCTATTGCACAGTAGTATTCTTGACAATGTAAAAATCTTCACGTACACCTTCCATATACGTAGGTGCAGATACGTAGATATACAACCCAATTCAATTCAAATTCACTGGTATAGCACTTTTAACAATGGACATTGTCCAAAAGTAGCTTTACAGAAATATGTCAATTCAGGATAGAAATTTTACATTTCTACATGTATCCTGAGGAGCAAGCCAGAGGTAACTGTGCCAAGGAAAAACTCCATGAGAGGATATGAGGAAGAAACCTTGAGAGAATCCAGACTCAACAGGGAACCCGTCCTCATCTGGGTGACACCGAATAATGCAATTATAAATAATTCCCTTCTATAACTGTGTACTACATGGTCTACATGGTGTACTACATGGTCAAAAAGTGCAACTCACCACTCCATCCAACCATCACAAGACCACCACTGATCAAATATCTTTTGGGTACACTGTAAAACATGATAGCCCCTTTAAGTTATGTGAAAATATTTCTTCTCTTTAACTCCATTTGTCATGACAGGTGACGTTTACTCACATTTTTAAGTCAGCAGGTGAACATTCATCTCTAAGTTTAAATCCTTAAAATGTTTTACAGTGTGATGGTCCCATACCACACTAGTGTGCCTGATATGATAGTGGCATAGTGTTACAGTGCTATATGAGGCATAGCAATGTTGGTGGGACTTTTCTTTATTTTTCCTGCATTTTCTTGCTAATTTAGTCTTGGCCAATTCCCACTAAAAACTCAGATCTCCCCTTTCATATGATGGCTACCAACCAGGGAGGGCTAATGCTATCACCGAGACACATGAAGCCAGCCAACTGCATCTTTTGGAACTCCTGCTCATGCTTTATCACAGGGCAGCGTAACACACTCAGAGGAACGCATTATACACCCCTTTCATATGCATGAGCTCACAGATTAGCTAGTGCCATTGTGATTGACAAGGTACAGAGTATGCCACACCTCCCACTCAGAGTGCACGGCCAATTTTTTGCTCTCTTGGCTCCTGAACTCATGATTATTGGATGATGGATGAACACTTTTGTGTTGCTCCACACAGGAGCCATTGCTGAGAGTTTTAACACCTCAGTGTCACTGCTGGCTGGAGAATAGTCCACCAACCAAAACCAACCAGCAACCAGTGGTACAGTGATCATAAAATGACCACTGATTAAGGGACAGAGTCAATATGACTCAATATTTTGGTATTGTTTAATACACACTTCACAGGTAAACACAGTAAGCATTTTCATTCTATTATGTCTTTTATCATTGAGCAACAATCATAAGATTACTTATGGTCAGATTCATTATGGTCTTAGTACAAAATAAAAACTGAGGGGGCACTTCTAAACTGCTTCTAGCCTTTTCAGCTGGGACCCACAGAATTTATGACTAATCAGCGAAATTACTGTGAGGAAATGAAAAAAAACTTGAGGCCTTTGTGAGATGTAAGTTTTACGAACTGTGCAAGAAATGTGGAGTGTAAAATTGCAGGACTTTTTTTTTAAAAATCAGTGGTAAAACATCCAGAGGACCCACTCATCGCCAAAGATGTGCAGAATCGTATAGGATGGGTTGACTGGGGAGAAGAGCCAGTCTGCAGCTCTTGAGTTCACAATCCACTAATGGGGCTCCAGGAGACAGAGGACATCCTGCTGGGGTTACAACTCGAAACTCACTACAGCATGGCGAAACTCAGCCATCCTAGGCTGGAGAAACAGATTGCATCAATTACAGTAAGCCTCACGCACTGGATTCTCCCCTGACGTGTGCTGGAGCGAGATCTAGGAAGTGATGGCTCCTTCCAGAGCACCAGGAGCCAAGCCATTCCCACACCAATCTGTACACCATTTGAGTCCCAAAGACAGATCATTCACAATCTCCCCAGTTGCTTTCAAATTCCAATCAGATTGGGAGTGCATCCATACATGCCTGTTCAGGTGATTGGCACGCTCCCAAAATTTATAACAAAATCAATTCAGAGGCAGAGCATATTAATCTGCGAGTGCATCAATCTGTCCAGCAATACATTTCCTTCTCATTTGTGACGTTCTAGGAGCTGGGCTTCCCTCCCTCCTGGCTATTCCCTCCTGATCACTAGGCATTCATACATGTATTGGCCCCAAGAGGCACTTCTGCCTATTCCTTTTAATTGGTAGCGTCGACAAACAGTGTTAGGAGGCTTCGGCAGCAGGACTCACTATGTTAATTGCAGGCTGCAGTCAAGCGATTGACTAATTGATCAAGGCCCTTACAGGGGTAGATAACTCATTGTGGCTGGTGCTGGGAGGAAGGAGGCTTGTCGCTGACGATACATCCATCTATTGGAGGTGGGGGAGAGGACTCGGCAGACTTTTGCTGAACAGCAGGCCTGACGTGAGGGGAATCACATCATCAGCGCCCCGTCCCAAGTCCTCCATTCTCACTCTAAATTTGGATTAGGAGCCCGGTGTTGATAGGTTGCCACGAATGATACAGTGTCAATGTCTGTGAGATCCTCCGGACGCCGGCAAAGAGGTAGTGAGCGAGGCACAGATGAGCAAGGAAGATGTATGGCCATGCTTTAATGAAGGCAGAGAGGGACCTTCTGCCTCTGAGGAAATGTCTCTGTTGAACAGGCAGGGCAGTTATCATGGTCTCTACGCACATATTTCTAAATGAACAGCACTGACACAGGAGGAGAGACAACACTGACACAGGAGTGCGGTGCACAAAACATAAGAAATCTGTGCCACTATTAACATCGTATACCAGGTTAAAAATATAATAAGCACAGAAAATATCTTCACTGTGGGATTTCATGTATTTTGTGCGGTAAGGCATGTCGTCATGAACATGAATAATCAACAGTTTTGCTTCCTTAAAGCATATATCAACTCTCTCTTCAGGAGATTGCAGCATAGTTAAACAAAAATGCTGTGAGTCAGGAGTGATGCAACTGTTTCATTTTACTGTCTTGATTACACACTGAGGTTGTTTTCTACACCAGCACTGAAGCTCTTAAGGTGTCTAGGTTTTAATTTCTGTTGGCTAGCAGAATGGCTACGTGACGGTTCCTTATGTTTATTACAGAATTATTTGATTTGTCAGCACTGACAAAATGGAGTCATGTTTCTTGTTGAGATGTGCTGACAGTGAGGCTTTAGATTTGTCTGGGGTATACACAGAGCCGGATGGACTCTGTTCACGTCGGCCAGTGCATTGTAAATCTATTATCTACGTAAATCTAGCAACTATATTATGTTTAGTTTAAATACATTATATCTGTATTAAAAGCAGAGCATCTTAAAGTTTTACTTTATTTCGCTGTTTCTCCTTATGTTCCCCTGTTTCATCATCTGCAAGAAATTTATAAATAGTGAGTACTCGTTCGACTATCTGCATTAGGGAGAAAAATATATATTTCCAACCTTTCATCGCGTATCATTTAAAGTGCATAATTAACTAAGTGATTAATGAAATTATAAGTAAATATTTGACTCTCCAGAAATGACATTAGTCAAAAATGATTAAAAAACTGCTTGATTGATATATGGAAAAATATACAAACACACACAACCAGGTTTAGGTCATTGAGCACATTTTCACTTTTCCATCTGAAGACCCTTCTGTTTAGTAAGTTCTGCTGGAGTTAATCATTTTATTTCACCAGCCAAGTAAGAGCAATTTGAATTTCACAGCACTGCGGATTAGATGTGCATGCAAGCAGATGGCTCTAATAGGCAAGGGGTTTTTTTTTGTTTGTTTTGTTGTTGTTGTTGTTGTTGTTGTTGTTTTTGGGGGGGGGGTTGTTTTGTTTTTTTTCAAAATACCAGGCTTTACGAATGGAGAATTCAAAACGATCCCTGACATTTTACAGGTATGACTGATTGAGAGGCAAATAAAAAGGATAAAAGGGTTCCCAGACAGATATGTGTGCTCCCTCCTTTCTTGCAGTGGAAGTAAAATGAACAATGCTTCTTAAACACGTAACCTAAAGTTATCGGTTTGAAGTGAAACCTCTCTCTGTTCAAATAAACAGGTTGCTCTGCTAATATCAACTAATCAACTGGCTAAACAATTGCACAGACTGATAGTCTTCTGAAAGCAACTTTCTGCTACAGTAGAAAGTAGAACATAATTAAATGCTGGAGCTTAGAGTTTAGTGGAAGTATAAGAAGCTTATAGGGCACTGCCGTCCTTCAGCCAGTTCAATTATATTCCTTTACCTTCATCTAGGACTTCCCCTCGTCCCCCATTGAGCATGAGCATAAGTCTTGTAACACAATGGAGCCTATAAGCCTCAGTGGAGACTTTTTGTTCGGCCAGAAAGCAAAGAAGGAGATGTTTAATTGCCAGCAGTGGACATGAGAAGTCCAGTTAGGTCCAAGAGAGGAGAAAATTCTTGGATGACTTGAATGCAGCACCATTTATATCATCAGAACATTGCTGGAAAGATGTGATGAAGATCGTGGTTATCAAAAGCACCATGAGTCACCATGGGAATGATATGCATACAAAACAATATACATACACATCACACATTTAAACCAGTTCCCATACATACACACACACACACACACACACACATATATATATATATATATATATATATATATATATATATATATATATATATATATATATATATACACACACACACACACACACACACACACACACACACACACACATACGTATACAGGTAAAGGATTCAGACCTTCTTTACATTTTTGATGATATGAAGGATATTTTGGAAGTCAGCATTTGTAGTTACTAAGGTTGCCACCTCTGCAGTTCTGTCACCCCAGATGCCACTAGGGAAAGATATTTTAGCTCAAACCAGAAGACACACTTATCGCATTACAGTGTTGACACTGTATTTAACCTTGAAGAAATGTATCGGTCATATGACCCAGATTTTCTTTCAAGAATTTAAGAAGGCATCTAGCTGGTATTAGTCTAGTCTTCACCATGTACTTAATATCTCAGCCATATATATTGCCAGAGGGAATTTGGAGGTAGCAATGAGGGGGAGGAGATTTTGAGAAGTCCTAAGAAATGTGACCTGCAATGTTGTTACCTGTACATGCCTGACTGTTCTGCCACAAAACATTCTCCTCACCTGTCCCTGATACGACTTGGCAGCTGTTGGTGGCACAATGCAGGGTGGGTCACAGGTGCCAGAGGAATTTATCAGTCTCTAACTCGCACTGCACACAAACCGCCATCCTGCCCACACACTTACAGCCTGAAGACTAAGGCCGCGTGCACCCTGGGCTTTATCTGCTTTCGCTGGAGAGGAGAATGCACGCCTCTTCTCGAGCAGAGGTGACTGCTGACCCAGTTGGAAAATGGGCAGGCATCCCAAGGTCACACGCCCACACATCTAAAAGGTTTTGTTTGTTCTTAAACTGCCACAAGCCATCTTTTTCTCAGCCCATCCACCAGGTGCAGACTAGAAACTGAGTTCTGCATGTAGGAGCGAAGGAAACTGCTGCCTGTGTTTGAGTTATATAATAAACCCTATTGGAGCATGGTTGCAGTCTGAATCTTTTTTGTGAATATCACTGATGCTGCTGAAGTGAGGCAGCAAGTTGAGCCATAAACTAATTACTGTACAAGCATACAAAGTCCTAGATGTTTATCAGAGCAGCAAAGCTGACCCGATGCTTCTAGTCCATGCTTCAATCAGCGGTGATTTAATACAGTTTGTCAAGGCTGTTGAGGTGAACACAATTTCATTTGCTTTTTTGGATCTGTAATTTCACTAGCTATTGTGTTATGGTTTGTGTTCTGTAGAGAAATAGTGACACCTTTGGCAGTTTATGTGAGCTATTTGCAACAAAACCTGCCTTCTATATGCATTCCCTTATGTTTTGCTCCCTTTATAAAGACTCTCTGGGCAGATATATGCTGCATGCATATCTTATGCAAAACCAGACTGTCCTGTGGATCCTGTGTCCTGCTAGAGTCCTAACTAGAACTAGAAGATATGACCATATCACACCGAGATTATCAATACTGCATTGGCTCCCAGTAAAATCTCGCATTAATTATAAAATACTTTTATTAACGTATAAAGCACTAAATGGTCTCGCGCCACAATATCTAAGCGACCTTTTGGTTTTATATGATCCGCCACGCCTACTTAGGTCAAAAGATGCAGGCTATTTGACGGTACCTCGAATAGTGAAGGCTACAGCAGGGGGAAGAGCTTTCTCTTATAGAACCCAACAGTTATGGAACAGTCTTCCTATTAGTGTTCGGGACTCAGACACAGTCTCAGTGTTTAAGTCTAAGCTTAAAACGTATTTGTTTACTCAAGCCTACCCTGACTAGATTCTGTTCTACTACTTCGCAGTCATAATTATCTTTTTTCTCCCTCTCTCCTTTCGCCGAGCCCCACACGAATTTATGGAGATACTAGAGATCCAGATCCTTTCTGCCTCTGGATGGAGCTCAAATCTTCTTTAATTCCAGACTGCTGGGACTACGGCTGCTCCTAACGCCATACAGACTTCATATAAATCCACAATGAACTTTTTCACACTAACTGTTGTTACCCAGATGAGGATGGGTTCCCTTCTGAGTCGGGTTCCTCTCAAGGTTTCTTCCTCTTAAAACATCTTAGGGAGTTTTTCCTTGCCACCGTCGCCACTCAGTGGCTTGCTCAGTTGGGATAAATTCGCACCTTTAATATCTGTATACCATGTTGATATTTCTGTAAAGCTGCTTTGAGACAATGTCTATTGTAAAAAGCGCTATACAAATAAAATTGAATTGAATTGAATTGAATTGAATCCACATTCACTACATGTACAGCAGAAATGGTGAAGAATGGAACACCAACTTATATTTAAAAGTTACTAGATACTATAAGGTAATGAAAATGCTTTTCTTTCTGCTTAAACGTGCTGCTCGGTGAAACACAGGTTCATGCTGCTGCCCCTCCACTGCCCTCTTCTGGACACTGATGCATCATGCTTATTCCTGCTATTCAGCTAAATCCTAACACTCTTATATTATGTTCTTACACATGCTGAAATTTTACAAGTTGAGCAATATCAAATCATAAGATCATTTTTCCAACATGTTTTTGTTATGTTTTGGGTTTTTTGTTTTTTTGTTTTTACTTCATGTGTTTAGCTCAATAAATATGAAATATTACTTTTGTAATATTGGTATTCAAGTAATACAGTATAATCTTGCTGATTTTAGTTTATGATGCTAATAATTGATGCCACTTACTATATAATAATGTGATGTCAGTGACTTATTTTGGCACTGTGGCATGGTTGTTGGCAATGTTCTTCCAGTCTTCAACTGTACAGTTTGGGTGAGTCTGTGCCCACTGGAACCCCAGAATCATATTCTTGGCTGACAGGAGTGGAAACCGATGTGGTCTTCTGCTGTTGTAGCCCATCCACATCAGGGTTTGATGTGTTGTGCATCCTGAGATTCTTTTCTGCTTACCACAGTTGTAAAGAGTTATTATTTGAGTTACTATAGCCTTCCTGTCAGCTCAAACTAATCTGGCCAATCTCCTCTGATCTCTCTCACCAACAGGTTTTCCACTCACTTGATGTTATTTTTGTTTTTCACACCACTATGTGTAAATGCTACAGACTGTTTTGTGTGAAAATCTCAAGAGATCAACAGTTTCTGAAATACTCAATCCAGCCTGTCTGGCACTAACAACCATACCATGGACAAAGTGAATGAGATGTTTGATGCAAACATTAACTGAAGCTCTTGATCTATATCTGCATGTTTGTTTGTTTGTTTGTTTGCACTGCGCTGCTGCCACATGATTGGCTAATTAGAAAGTGGCATAAATGTGCAGGTGTAAAGGTGTTCCTAATAAAGTATTCAAGTAAATATTTCTATGTAATGAACAGAACAGGAAGGATATCTCTTCTCCAATTGTGTTACTGATACTCAAACAACATTGAGGAAACAGGTATGAATGTGTATATGTATGGTGCACTGCAATGGACTGGTGTCCCATCCAGGGTGAATGCTCCCGCTCAGCATCCAGTGTTCCCAGTATAGGCTCTGGATCATTCATAAGCCTAACCAGGATACTGAAGATGAATGAATGAATAAATAAATGAATGAATGAATGAATGAATGAATGAATGAATGTCCCATTATATCGCTCCTTACCTGATCTTGATGTGCCCTAATGGTGGTGGCACAGCTTATAAATAAATTATGGCATAATTACACAGACTCTTTAAGTGCTATCATGTATAAATATCCATTTTACAAACACAATGTGAAGTGATATGCAGTACAATTGGATTCACTTGATCTTCTTTAGCGTGTGAACAAAAAAAACTGAGGATCAGACCCCCAGCTGCAATGCTGGGGTGTTTTTAAATGCATAATTAACCGCTAGGAACATTTGACATCACTTTGCCACTCTCCTCTAACTTCAAAGCTAGCTCTGACCCCCTCTCAGTCTCTTGGGATATCCCTCTCTGTTGTACTGAATACCCATAGATCCCACTTGTCTTTTCTGTAACAGCTTCAGTAGGTCTCGTTCAGTGTCAGTCGTTCCCTTGTGAAACCTGAGTCATCAGAAAGAACTTTCATCTTTTCTTTCACATTTCAGATAAAATGGGAACGTGGGAACAATATCTTATTAATGGAGTTGAATTGTTGGCACCAAAAAAGGATGATGGTCCCAAAATCATGTTGATGACTGACTATAGACCTAACATATTTATCAGATTGTCTCTCCATGAATGCAGTTAGAGTGCGTAAGGTAAGATCAGTTTGTGATCTCATGAAATAAGTCTCAAGCTTGTCACAAACAATATGCAAATTATTTGAAAATGATGTGTTAGGATACCTGGAAACTTTTATCTACAGAGGCTGCTAAGCTGATGTTAGCTGATGAACAACATCACGGTTTGACAGTTTTGAATAAATTTCAAAGAAGAAGATAGTGTATCGATCTTATCAGTTATTTAACTGGCAGGTTATTTCAGATGGAAGAAGCGCATGACAGCATTTCCAATTTGCATATGTACATAGTGTAGTGTAAGGGTGTACAGTTGTTCCAAGGCCATTTTCAGTAGCTTATTAAACACTTTAAATGTGTATTAACTACTTATTGTTTCTTTGCATGGTTTAAAATGATACATTTGTGGGTATAAGAGCTGAACAATGAGCAATTTATGCCCAAAAACAATTCCATTTTCCATTATATACTAATAGGAGTTGTAATACACTATATGGCTGTGGACACCTGACCATCACACTCATATGTGCATGTTGAACATCTCATTCCAGATTTAGTCCCCCTTTGCTGTTATAATAAGCTCCACTCTTCTGAGAAGGCTTTCTACTAGATTTTGGAGCGTGGCTGTGGGGATTTGTGTTCATTCAGCTCCAAGAGCACTAGTGAGATCAGGTCCTGATACTAGGTGAGGAGGCTCCAGCTCCAGTTCATCCCAAAGGTGTTCAGTGGGGTTGAGGTCAGGGCTCTGTACAGGACAATCGAGTTCTTAGACTCCAACCTTAACACACCATGTCTTCATGGGGCCTCGTTCTGTGCACAGGGGCATCTTCATGCTGGAACAGGTTTGGGCCTATTAGTTCCAGGGAAACTGTAATGCTATAGTATACAAAGACATCTTATAAAATTGTATATTGGTGTGATGGCAATGGCCGTATAGTATATTTCAACATTACTGGGATGGCCAGCATCTGACAATGCAGAATAGCTAAGGACCCTCACAGAACTGCCTAGAAAACTAGCAATTATGGCTTTATTTAGTTTAACAATTAAGCTAATTTCAAGCTAATTTTCATTTTTAGCTAATTTGAATAATTCTGTGAACTAGCATGGATATTACCCATGGTTTATTTCAGAACTGCACTGGTTAGCTCATTTTATTTTGACGCTATCAATATCATTAGACTTAGCATTAAATTTTGAATTATTATACCAATTGAAAGACACACATTCATACAGAAAAGTAAAGAGCTAATGCTATAAGAAATGGTACCAAGACTGAGAAGCCTATTTTACATGGCTGGCAGTGCATGCTTTAATATAAAGATATAATTAAGAAAGTAAGCAAACTCAACAAGCGGTGGCTCAAAACCAGTGAGAAAATCATACACCTGGCACCTTGGACCTGGTAGGTAACCCTGATCATTAAATGTTGGGGTATTTGATGTGTCAAGATTCAAAGCATGTGATCCAGCGGAGGTACAGGTAGAGGGTTTTGTCCCCTAGGCCTACCCTGAAACAGCTGTTTTGACTCTAATTAAAGAACTGTAGCAGGTGCCACCTGAGCCCAGGCGGCACAGGAACACACCTGGCTGAATTTATTTGATCCAAAGTGGTTGAGACAGCAGTGCATGCACTGTGGTGCAGTGTGCGGATTCTTTACTTGCATTAGGCCCGCAAAAGCACCTGTTTAAGCAGAGTTGCAAAACCGTCCAGTGCAATTTTAAAGTTGCATGGCCTGATTCATTCTCACCCCAGGGTATTTGTCATAGACTGCTCTGACAGTGAGCCGCACAAAGAGCGTGATTATATGGAAATATACTGTAGGTAGATCTGGAGTGGTTGCACGTATAAAGAAAACCGCCCTTATTAAAGTTTTCTGTGCTTGTTTAAATAGCCCTACTTTTTTCACAGAGCGCTGAACTTTAAGATACCCATTTGTTACATCCTCAAAGAGTTGCTCCACGTCCATTAAGGACAGCCATAGAACTCAGCAACCCTTAACCTTTAATAGCTTTTATGCATGCATAAATTGCCTTGTGGACGCGCCGGGACATTGCAGTGGTCATTATTTACCCTGACAAGCTGCAGCTGGGGAGGAATGCAGGAGAGCAGGGACGAATGCGAACACAGTGGGCCGAGTTCCATCAGATAGCCTTCACTGCCTGCTCCATTAGGCTCTATTAAAAGCCTATCATTTCAGTGCAGTCTATAACTACTGTACATTGACAGTAGTTATAAAGTTGTCAATTCCAGTACGCGATCAAGGGATTAGTGAGACCCTGGCCTTGTGTTTTCTCACTGACAATGGAATGTTAACATCTGCCAGGTGTGTAAGCTGTGTCAGTCTGAATGACACCCTGAGGAAGCTGTGCATTCAAGCACACAGGGTGCTTTTGTACCATCACAATGCTTTAATTTCATGAGTCAACAGGCTATGACTGGCAGTTTGCATAAAACTAAACAGTGATTAATTGGATCCTGATCCGCAGCAACCCAACTACAAGATTGTTTGGCGCTCCACATATCCTCACTCACTTTTTTTTTTTTCTCAGAGCACCTAGAGTGTAATGGAGGTGATTGGTTTCAGTGCTTCAAACCCCTGGGAGGGTTTTGTTTACGGTCATGCTCCAGCAGTGCCTTCATGCCCTGGCACTGGGCCTGGCAGTTAATGCCTTTAATACTGCCACCTCTGCTCAACTCGAATCACCCCCGGTGTTTCAGCAGGGATTAACCTTAAGTGATTTCTGCCACAGAGATCATCTCCTGCTGCGACAACAAGCTCCGGCTACAGTTCATTTCACAGTGCAGGAGCGAAAGCTTAGGAATTCACTAGTGAGAGTAATCAGCAGGGAGAAATTTACTGATGCTGCCCTCTTTAGGACGTTCTAGGTATTACAGTCTGGGCAAGTGGGGGAAAGCTATAAGGACAGCTAAAACTTCCATGTAGCAAACATTAGCAAGACAATTGACAAGTAGTGAAAATATTCTCTATACTTATCACCATAAATGCGTACAAACCATCAGAGAATGTGAAAGAGACAGCATTTGGTTTGTGTCCATCAAACCCTTCAAAAGCACAGAATTTTCTAATGACTCCTGATTCAGATGCACTGCACATAAACTGCTGCTGGATATTCAGTGGTCCTCTTCATAACATAAAAAACTAAGCCGTCAGCAACTTATGTAAAATGATAGTAAATTAGTGTTTTTATGGCCTTGCACAAAAACAATATATTAGCATAATACATAAATACAGTGCTGCTGAGAAAAAATTGCTGAGCAGATTTATCATAGAAAGGCAGCTTTCAAGCAGAAAATAGCATGACAGGTCATTATACAGATGGAGCATTCATTGATTCTGTCATTCAACTGTCTGTAATTATATATACACCGTAATGTATCGCGCTCACCTTGTCCAAGTGTCACCTTTAAATATCCTGTAGGTTCTCTTGTTACAGCACTTCAGTCATAATTACAGTCAATTTCATGTAGAACAAATTCTACGAAGAACCATGTTTTAATTTTCATTAAATCTTTTTTTAAATTTTATTTTCAGGTAGTGAGTGACAGGTGTTAACGAGGCCAGCAGCCTATCAGGAGCCTAGACTCGACCCTGCATTGTATGATGAGCCTGAGAAAGGTCAACCGCTCGCACTGACAAGCGTTCTGGAAGTCAGCCAGCAGGTGATGTCAACACTGATAACCCAGAGAGAGACGGCATCGCCGAGCTTCTGACCTTCAGCATATCACATCCCCCTCTGAACCACTCCCAACAGCATGAGCCGCATTTAAATAAAACATTTGCTTCTCCACAGAGCAGGCTCTGCCAACACTGAACCGAGGCTAAGCAAGCACATTGATAACATGCCAGTACGATACAAGTTTCGCACAGCACAGCCTGCAGATACAACTGAGAACAAGTACTCACATGGTAAAACCAGTTTTGACAGAAATTTCATAACTCAGTGTTGTGCAACACTTCTTGGTCTTGTCATAAAGTTCGTATGTACTCCAAAGGAAAAAGTATTGTGGTGAAAGAATGATTGTGCTGTCAAATACTGTGATGCACACCTATATTTGTGAAATTAAAGTACAGATGCATCTCAAAAAAAAATGTATATCGTAGAAAAGTTAATTTTTTTCCCGTAATTCAATTCAAAAAGTCGAACTTTAATATGTTCTAGATTCATTACACATAAAGTGAAATATTTCAAGCCTTTCTTTGTTTTAATCTTGATGATTACGGCTTACAGCTCATGGAAATCAAAAATACAGCATCTGAAAATATTAGAATAAAGAATTTATAATACAGAAATGTCGACCTTCTGAAAAGTAAGTTAATTTATGCACTCAATACTTGGTGGAAATGGAGCGATTCCTAAAATGGCTGTAATTCCTAAACAGTTAATGCAATATATTTTTAAATTAAAGTTGAAAGTCTAAACTTCAATCAAATCTTGATTGCTTCATTTCAAATCCATTGTGGTGGTGTACAGTGGCAAAATTACGAAAATTGTGTCACTGTCCAAATACTTAAGGACCTGACTGTATGTACATAACTAGAATTCTGTTTTAACTCCTCTTGACTACCAGAGACTGAGAGAATCACCTGGACAACATATGCCACGGTGTCATGAGAAAGCGACATACTTGTAGATGACCTTGTAGAACCTGTGACACTACTATAAGTACTGTATACTGTATTGCACCAGTGCAGTCGTCCTGGTGCAGCATGTCTCTATATAGGGCCTCTATATACAGTAAGGCCTCTATATAAGCAGCATATCATGGTAGGGGCCAGTAATCCAGCCCATTTATAGGTCACTGTGACATCCATTGTTTAGAAAAGAAAGCTTCTTATGTCTTTCCTCCATGACAGAAGAACACTTAATACGAGGATCAAATGGTTGCAATTTTGTCTAAAGAGTTCCTGAAAGTACTCCTGAGAGTAGCTTTACCTAGCTTCACTGCTGATGCGTGGCTCGTTTTTAAAGAGCTCTTTTTTGAGTTCATCATGACACCATGGCATAATATACAGTGCCCTCCACTAATATTGGCACCCTTGGTAAGTATGAGCAAAGAAGGCTGTGAAAAATTGTCTTTATTATTTAACCTTTTGATCTTTTGTTCAAAACATTCGCAAAAATACTCTGCTCTCATGGATATCAAACAATTGCAAACAAAATACAGGGTTTATCAAAAAAAATCTTTGTTAAATATAATTGTGCAACAATTATCAGCACCCTTTTACTCAATGCTTTGTGCTACCTCCCTTTGCCAACATAACAGCTCTGAGTGAAGATCCAACCACGGGCCATTTTAAGCTTTCTGGCAGAGGCAATCAGCTTTTCATTTAAAATCTGTTGATATTTGATAAAGTCCATGATGCCATGTATCCTAACAAAATGTCCAGGTCCTCTGGCAGAAAAACAGCCCCAAAACATTAAAGAGCCACCACCATATTTAACCGTGGGCATGAGGTACTTTTCCATATGGCTACCTCTCTGTGTGCGCCAAAACCACCTCTGGTGTTTATTGACAAAAGGTTCAATGTTTGTTTCATCTGACCATAGAACCCGATCCCATTTGAAGTTCCAGTAGTGTCTGACAAACTGTAGATGCTTGAGTTTGTTTTTGGATGATAATAGAGGATTTTTTTTCTTGAAAACCTTCCAAACAACTTGTGGTGATGTCAGTGACTTCAGATTGTAGTTTTGGAGACTTTCTGACCCCAAGACGCAACTAACTTCTACAATTCTCCAGTTGTGATCTTTGGAGATTTTTTGACCACTTGAACCATCCTCTTCACAGTGCGTTGAGACAATATAAACACAGGTCCGATTCCAGGTTGATTCATAATATTTCCAGTTGACTGGAACTTCTTAATGGGGCGGCTGTGGCTCAGGTGGTAGAGCAGGTTGTCCACTAATTGTAGGGTTAGAGGTTCGATTCCTGGCCCAGATGACTCCGCATGGCAAAGTGTCCTTGGGCAAGACAAGGTGCATTTACAATATTTATTCATTCATCCTTAGCAACTTCCTAGCCAGGGTTACTAGTGGTTAGGTAAATTAGGCATCTGACAGTGTTGCCAGTGGCATTATGGTACGGTTCATAGTTAATTAAACAAACAAACAAACAAAGGAAGAAAACTCAGTTGGTCTAGGCCATACCCATGTCGGGTTTAAATCCGGATATAGATATCGATATTTAGAGCACCCAGCAGGTACAGATACAAATACAGATACAGATAGTGGCATTGCATTACACCCAAACAATACAGATAAATAGCATGGCACTTGGGTTTTGGGTCAGTTTTAGATAATTCGCTTATTTCAGAAATAATCATAATTCTGCATCAGAACTATATTTATGACTCAGAGAGTATTACGGTTCAAATACGAATTGAAACCATGAATTATTGCTTTGATCTTATATTATGTGATATTATGTTATGGGAACAATCAGGAAAATCAGTCCTGATAGCATCCTTATCCAAGGTTTAGGAATAATCCATGTAAATCATTTAGGGAGAAGTTATAATTTTTATGAGAAGCTGTTCAAATTCGTCTTGGAACTATGTTGAATAATTGCTTTATAAAAAGGATAATAATGGCATGTGCCAGAAGCAACGCTTTCATATGTTATGTTAAAACTTGAGAAAGCAGGGAGAGAATACATGTTGTGCAACATTGCCTGAAGCCAACGCTGTCTATCTCATACACAGGCAAAATCATAGAGGGCAGAGAAGTGCTGTCGAGTCAGCACTTACAGCTGCCCCATGCCATTTCACGCATTTGGAGTGGTTCATTTGTCAGAAGCAGACACATGTAATAGAGAATTAAATTGTCTCCCTTGCTTTCCAGTGCACACGTATCTTAACATCTCGTCAGAATTTCAGGAGCAGGTGTCACAGTAGGTAACACACGAACACAGTGGAGTGTGTCATGACATTGGTGTTGTTGATGCTGTTGTCTTCCAGGTCTAAAGTGTAAACCCTGAGCATGAGACATACAGGCAGGTGATACAAAGAGCTGACAGCAATATGCGAAACAACCAGGATCCAAAAACCTGGATCATGCACTCACTCAACATCTCACAGAAACATGATAGAAGACTGAAGTGAATGCGATCTCTTCTCCTTTTAAGCTCAGGGTGAAACTAAAGCAAGAACAAACATTTTAACAGTTTTATTGCAGTGACGTGCCCTAAATCTTACATGCTTTGTGCTGATTGCTTATTATACAAGTACAATGATTTTTAGCTGTACAGTTTCAATTATTAATATAATTATTATTTATTTTAGTGTAGTGTTTTGAGCTAACTATAAATCTGTTCATTGCCTTGTGTATGTGTATTCTTTTTGATCAAGTATTCAGTTTCTAATTGAACGGTTCATCTTATTCTAACCCTGAAAGCAGCTCATGCAACAAATGGTCTGCACTTATGTTTCAAATAAGTTTTTATATATATATATATATATATATATATATATATATATATATATATATATATATATATATATATATATATAAAATAAATTTATATATATATATTTCAAATAAGAGTTTCATTCATACATCTGGAGTATGAAACACAGAGCAGGACAGATCTGCAACACATAATTGTACCAATAAATGTCCTTTTCCAAATATTTTCTCTTCTTCTTCATCATTTCTTTTTGTTCTTTCTAGGTTTACATGGGATTACTACAGGGAGACAGAAAGCAATAAAATAAGTCATTACTTGCTAGTAATTCCATAACAGTTGTACAGTAAGCTTTGTTAATTTAATAATACATGTTTACTCACAAACCAACAATAAACTACCAATTGAACATTTAAATAGATTTATCATTTCAGTAAAACAGCATCAACAACTTTGGAAATGTAAATATTTAATTCTGCTTAATAAACGCTCTGGTCTGTATATAATATGCATATGAATGTTTTTGAAAGGAAGCAAGGATGCTTGCAAGTAGTATATTTAAATGATTAGGCCTCCATATGGAATTCTGCAGATTGATTAACCTATAAATGTCATGTGGTATTTATTTCAATCCTGCAGAGTAAGAAACTCATTCCTTGTGCTGAAGGCTTTTTCCTGGATGCCTCAGAAAGCCCTAAATTAGAATCCACAGGTCATCTAGAAGGTAAATGACCATGTTCTCTTGTTGAAGGGGTGGAGGGGAGATTAATTGAGATCCTTTTCACTCAACTTCATGGTCCAATAGGCTGATGGGAATGGGGGTTAGTTAGTACATTGGCAGTATGTATTAGTTTAAATGGGAAGTCATGAGTGGCACAGCAATAATCTCTCTAAAATAGGCGTAAGTCTCTTTAAGCCTAGTGAAAACAAAAAAAACGTAATAATAAAATATTCAAAATTGTTTCACAGTATGGTTTTAACAGATATTAGTCATTACAAAATAAAATGGCGGTAGGAACGCAGTGTACAGGTGAGGTTTCTATACGGACGTTGTTTGATGTAGCGCAGTGTCTATTGAAGAACGCATATCGAGAATTCTTCTCTTATTGATTTATTTTTTTTAAATATATATATTTAACGAACGAAATTATTTAACGACTGTCTTTATGACTCGGGAGAGTTTTAAAAATGCGCTTTAGTGGGTGCCATGTTTTAATAATTTTTACACGTGTGCGCGTTGTTTGTGTGTTACACACTCAAGACTCATGTCCATGTGAACAGACCCCTCTCCTTTAATTTTTGCTTAAGTTTAAAATTCTGCAGCAGCAGTCATGGCTCACGTTTGGAGAGACGTGATGGCAGTGCTGCCTTCTTCTGAAACTGAGTCCCCCCTTGTGTTCGGTGAAGTAGTTGAACCAAGTGTGCTAGCCATGTTAGAGCTCTGCAGGAAAGAGCTGTACAGCTCATTAAACTCTTCTTGTATTGAAAAAGCCCAAGTTATTCTTGATTACTCCTGGGAGAAGCTCAACACAGGGACATGGCGAGATGTGGACAAGGAGTGGAGACGTGTTTACTCCTACGGCTGCTTGTTTAAAGCTGTAGGAACATGTCATGGAGAAACATCACAAGACAAGGTCCAGGATGCCATAAAGACATGTGACCTGGGTTTGCTAATGGGTGCCTCCATTATGGATAATGCTTTGCAGAGACTCATAGTGGTGCTGAAAAATAAAGTCATGGTTCCTAGCGAAGTAGAGGACAGTGAACAGCCCTGTCCAAAGGTGACCTTTTATGAGTACGGTTCATGGAGGTTTTATGATCCATCCAACTTTCATGATGATGATCTTTCATATTTACTGGATTGGACAGTCCTCAGACAAAGCTATACACTCACCTCTGTTTTTCTCTGTCAATAGAAACTTAGGAAAGAGTTTATCCTGAGGCCAATAATCAACCCCGCACTGTCAGTACAGAGGGTTCGATGCCCAGCTCTGGAAAGTTTCCGATCAGAATTTCTGGAGTCCGAAATGCCAGTCATATTAGAGGGAATCATTGACCACTGGCCTGCCTTCAGAGAGCACACATGGAGGTACTAGTGCATATAAATGGTATAAGTGGAAATAAATACTTTGTGTGTGTGTATGAGTGTCCAGAGCAAACTTGAGTGTTAGAAAGGAAATTGAACTTAATAATAATAATAATAATATTTAAAATGTAAATCACAACAGTGTATGGTAAGGGTGTTTGGTTGTCCATAGACTGTCGTATTCCATACGCCTGTTTTTCTGAAAGAATAAGTGACCGAATAGATCATATGTACTAACTGGCTAATATGTAGTAATTATCAAAAAGTTTTTGTTTTTCCTTAACAAATGAATGACTTTTTTTAAATTCTTTTTTTTAAATTATTTTTCATTGGGATGACCCATAAAATGGTCAGACTTTGACAAATAGTTTATCAAACTAGATGTTTCATGGCATATATATATATATATATATATATATATATATATATATATATATATATATATATATATATATATAATTATTATTATTATTATTATTATTTATAAACATTATTTGTGTTACAAGTGCATGTTTTCAATATGTTTATGGATAAAATTCAGCCAAAACTACTCCAGATTTTAATCTCAGGGAACGGTAAATCTTTCAACAAGAATCATTACGTCATCCAGTGAAGTATCTATACAGATGTAGACTACATAATATTGTTTTAGGAAATAATCTTTCTGCCTGAAAGATGGAAAATTAGAAAGGCAAAGTTATTCCTGAAATTGGGATTAACCTTTTATTTATATCAGTAGATAAATTTGCTTTTGTGTGCTGAGGAATTATTAAATTTATTAATGTAAATGGAAACTATCCAGTGATCTAACAAATAAGTAACTCACATTAATGCATTTTATCAATCTTTTAGTATATTTGTGTGTAAATGACACAGCTCATTTGCATGTATTGGTACCCACAAAACTCCATAAAAGGTCAATTGCTCAGCCAGCTAGGAACACAAAATGAGCAATCGGGGTAAAACTTCGTTTGACTCACTTCTATGCCAATAAATATTATTTAATAATAAGCAAGCCGCATTTTGTTTTGTCATAATTCAATGAGTAACTTTTTTTTTGTTTTAATTTATGGGTTTGTGTTTATATTCTTTAATTAATGCCAATAGTAATTGACTGGTTTTCACAAAATGTTCTCAACGGTGCTGTTAGTCCTTGACCTAGTGAACTAGAATGAGGATGTGTTTTTGATAGACTCCAAAGTAAGTCGCTCTGGATAATGGCGTCTGCTAAACAAGCATTAAGTAAATAAGCAATTTAAACTCGACAGTATATTCCAGATATGAAAGTTCAGTAATCCAAGCAGACTATATTATTTGGAGTCGATCGAGTCGAGGTTTACGTTGCTCCTCTGACTCTGCATTGTTAAAATATTTGGGAAACCTGTTCTGAGTAATTCTGAGTGTTATGAACTGTTCTCTCGCCACTTGTGTACAAGTATAGAGTACCTGCGTGCAGTAGCAGGCTGCCGGACTGTTCCTGTTGAGCTGGGATCCAGGTATACTGATGAAGAGTGGTCTCAGAAGCTCCTTACAGTGAATCAGTTCATCGACCATTACATTATGGGCCAAGTATGATTATAACTGTATATATGCTATGATCGTGTTTAGGTGTGAATTCACCGAGGCTGGTTATAAAGCTGTTTCTGCATGTGTGTGTTTGTTTAAAGGGGGAGGCTACTACAGGATACTTGGCTCAGCATCAGCTTTTTGATCAGGTGATGTTCAGTTTTTGTGAAACGGCTTGTCATGGTCATGTACTTAATGTCATTACTTATGTGTACTTAATTTACACAAGTAAATATACTCAATGAAAGTCTGTCATTTTTACAGTCAGGTAAAATAAATATTTGGACATAAGATTTTAGCTGTCCACCATAGTATATTGGAGATTAAATTAAGATTATTTAAATAAAGAATATGACCTCAAAGTGCAGACTTTCAGCTTTAATGTGAAGGTATTTGCGTCCAAATCTGGTGAACAGTGTAGAAATTGGAGCACTTTATAAGTGCCCTCAAAGTCAGTGATCAAGACTTCACCTGAGTAAATACAGAGGGTTTACCATAAGATGTAAACTATTGGTAAGCCTCAAAAACAGGAAGATCAGATTAAAGTTTGTCAAAAAAACCTAAAAAGGTAACAAAGATCAACTTGTAGCAGAATGATGGGAAGAGAAGAGTATGGTGAAGGGAAGGACCTGCTCATGATCTGAAGCGTACCATTTCATCTTATGGTGTGGGCGTGTACAGCTGCCAATGGCACTGTTTCCTTGTATTTATTGAAGATACCAAAAGCTGCAGGATGAATTTAAGTGTATAGATCATCTGCTCGCATTCAGCCAAATGCTTTAAGACTCATTGGATGGTGCTTCACAGTGCAGATTGGACTTGAAGCATACTTTGAAAGCAACTCAAGACTTTTTTTCAGGCAAAAAAGTGGAATGTTCAGCATTGGCCAAAACACCCTAAGAACAAGCAGGAATTGAAGACAGCTGTAATAAAGACCTGGCAGAGCATCACCAGGGAAGAACCCCAGTGTCTGGAGATGGCTATGTTTTCCAGACTTCAATCAGTCATTGACTGCAAAGAATTTTCAACCAAGTACTACAAATTAAAGCAGAAAGTCTGCACTTTAAGCTAATATTCATTATTCAATTTTATCTCCAATATACTGTGACAGACAGATAAACTAGAACTTTGTCAAAGTCCACATATTGATGAACTTGACTGTGTCTGGTGCTGTACAGTGCTGTCATTCTGATGGAGTTGTCTGTAAAATTTTGAAGACTTTTTAACACCATGGTATAGTTAGCCATATCAGTTTGTTTTGTTTTCTTTCTTTATTAGAATAAAAAGCTTACAGTAATATTTGTTCTTCCAGGTGCCAGAGTTGAAAGAAGACATCCGTATCCCTGACTACTGTTGCCTTGGAGAGGGAGATGACGACGACATCACGATTAACGCTTGGTTTGGACCAGGAGGAACCATCTCTCCTCTGCATCAGGATCCCGAGCAAAACTTTTTGGCTCAGGTTAGTGACACGTTGTCCTGATTTTCTATAACACACAATATTTGCAAACTCCTTGCTGTATTTCTTTCCCCGGTGAATAACAGGTGGTTGGGAGAAAGTACATTCGTCTGTATCGTCCTGAAGAAAGTGAAAATCTCTATCCACATCAATCTGAGCTTCTGCACAACACCAGTCGGGTATTTTTTATTTACCTCTAAATCCATTAATATCTAAAAACAACCTCATTTGAGCAGGCAGCATAAGATGATACCCTTACAACAAATTAATAATGTGCTGATGATGATGATGATGCATGGTCTGCCTTGCCCAGGTGGATGTTGAAAATCCAGATGTGGTCCAGTTCCCAGACTTCCTCAATGCTTCCTATCAAGAGTGTGTGCTTGAGCCTGGTGATGTCCTGTTCATCCCCAAACAGCACTGGCATTATGTGCGCTCATTAGAGCTCAGCTTCTCTGTTAGCTTTTGGTGGTCGTGATATTAGCCCTTCATAAAAAAAAAAATTAACATTATAAATAAATGTAATTTCTGCAGTTTTTAAATCTTATGGGTTATTTTCCAAGCAAATAGTTTCTGACAGAATTTTTTTTAATCAGTAACTATTTACAATTTTCTAAATATTGTGAAATAGGCAACAAAAGTCAAATAGCTTCCTCTCAAACTTTTAATTAATAATTTACGAGATCAATTATCAAACAAATAGTACACATGTAAATTACCTACAGTACTGTGATTTTTTTTTGTTGTTTTTTATAATTTCTTCTATGTTTATTTCCTGACTTATGCATTATTGTCAGTTAAATAAAGAAATTTCCAAATATTACTCTTTTTCCAACCAAGATGTTACAAAGAAATGTAAGTCAGTAATAGACAATTTTTCAGAAAAACACACACACAAAAATGAATACTGGCTTCAATGAAAAGAGACAGTTAGTGTCTCTGGGAAAAACTGTGGCAGGTTCTCCAAAATGCTTGGAGAAGCTGGAAAAGGTTTGTCAAGCCAAATATTGACTTTGTTTAATTTAGTGCCGTTTACTGCTCTTTATAAATAACATTTAAGTTCATTATTTTTAACAGTACTGTATATACACTATGTCCAAAAATTTGTGGACACCTGCCCATAATGTTTTGCTGTTATAATAAGCTCCACTCTTCTGAGAAGGCTTTCCAGTAGATTCTGGATTGTGTCTGTGGGGATTTGTGTTCATTCAACTACAAGAGCTAGTGAAGTTAAGGTCAGACACTGATGATGGGAGGTGACTCCAGTTCATCCCAAAAGTGTTCAGTTGGGTTGCAGTCAGGGCTCTGTGCAGGACACTTGACTTCTTCCACAGTTTGGGGGAAGAACCTCATGGGTGTGATGGTCAGATATCCACAAAATAAATGAAAACTGTACTGGAAGTGCCAGTTATTACCCTTTTTTACTATTTAAAAAAAAAAAAAAAAATTTTTTTTGCTCTATCAGGCTGTTTTTACCTGAGACAAGATTACAGCAGAGCAGTTTAGGCTTAAAGGAGCCAAGGACTTGCTCAAGGACCCAACCATGGTAGCTTGGCAGTGTTGGGATTTGAGCTCACAACCTTAAAATCTGTAGCTCAAAGCCTTAACCACTGATCCAGCACATTAAATTCAATTCAGTTTGTGAGTGTCATGCATGTTATGCCCACACAGAGCTCCCTCTAACCATTTAGTGGCACTTGATTCCCATAATACCTTTTTGTTAGTAGACCAAAAGAAAAAAAAAGTTAAACCCCATTACCTATTGCTTAGACCCTCAAACTCCTCAATTAAGAATTCTAACAATAACACTAAGTCTCAGTTACTTATGCGGATGTTTTAAAATGGTACGGAGTGTCATTTTAATGTGTGAGACTGATGTTCCTTTATTTGTATCAGAAAGAACTACATACAGTACTAACGACGTACAGTATGTTCCTTATTGTTTACTACAGCCAGGTTACAACAATGTCCAACAAATAATCAGCTATGAAAATGCATTTGCACTGAAAATGCTTTAAACGATATACATTTGTCAAATACACATCAACACATTATAAAAAAATATTAAACTGGGAAAATAATCAATGAACATTTGTATTTCTAATTATATTCCAGTGTATTTACTATTCAGGATATTTTTCTTAAGTACACCAAATTCTTTCAAAATATATTCACCTTCCAGACAGCATTTACATCTATTTATAGTTATTTCAGGATTCCATAATGCAATGAAAGAGCGCTTTTCCCTTTCCTCTTAACTGTACCGTGATACGATCCTTTTCTTTAAAAAAATACAATCAGTTGAACTACATCAGATTTAAATCTGCGTTTCAACCCTGACGTCAGGACGCAGTGAGTTGACTTTATGACCTCCTGGAGCGACGTGTGGCAGACGTGGAGGGTGTCGGAGCAGCCGCCTCTCTCGCAGATGAAGACTGGCTTTGTGATTCTGGCTGGATTTCTGACCAAGTAAAGTGACATGTACATTTACACAACGTTTCTTTGTGTTTTAGTTAACCGTCTATTGAAATATCACTGGATCTGTGAATCAGTAAATTCATGCCAGCAGCATAATAAAGAATCTCACCTGGTATCTCATGAGCCCAGAAGTCACTGCAGGAAGGGCAATGTGGATCAATGCGTCCTTTAAAATATCTGGCCACACAGTAATAATGCATCTTGATACCACACTCAGGGTTTTCACAGATTTGGCCCTGAAGATATGAAGGATAAACTTGTTCACATGGATGTAAATACATAATTTTATAGTTTCACTGGCACTGAGAACAGATAACTTGATCAAATGATCTGCTATATGAGGTGTTTGTTTAGTTTTTTTTTTTTTTTAATGTTATTTTAAAGGAACTGTCCACCCTGAAGCACAAATTAATACTGTGTTCTTGATGCCTCCACGAAAGCATGTCTTTTGTTTGAATGAATGTTTTTCAGGGTTGATTTTTCAACCTTTCAAGCAGAAACAAATCATTTCTGGTAAGTGTGTAGCGGTAGTATGTCTTTAAGCCATGTAATCTGAAAGACGTTCTGTTTATACCAAAAGTCCAGACATCTGGACTAACTGCTACTAACTTGTCATTTCATAATAATGTGGATGACTGAAAAGCTGCACAACATGCTCCCAGGAACTGTTTCTCATATTTTGCTCACCTGTAAGACTATGTTGTGGCACACGTGACACAGTCTGATGAGGTCCTGGTAAACTGTACGTATATACTGCTCCATCTCGATGATGCAGCGAGTGCTTAAAGTGTATTCACCTTGTTTCTGGAAAAAAAATAATAATTTCAGTGTTCTTCAATTTGTTGTTACGCATGTGAAGTCATTGTACATCTCTCCATTTATCGGTCTATAAAAATGTCGGAAACTAACGTATTATTACTAAGAGTAATGCATTATTAATGTGAAGTATGAATATGAATTTCACATTCACTATTCAAAATTACAGGTTATGGTAACCCTAAAATCTATCAAATATGGAGTTATGTAACTTAATCCAAAGATAAAGCAGCCAGGATTACTAAGAAAAAGTTGACGCTTTCAGAGCAGTCAATCAAATAAAAAGGTTTTAAATGTTGCGTATTAAAATAGCTAGTTTTCTAGAGTGATGTTAAACACTCGATGCTTAGTTAAAACCCAGCGTAAACTATTTAGATAACTTTAAATATACAGTCCACTCTGAAAGTATCGGAACAGCAAGGCCAATTCTATTGTTTTCACTATACATTGAAGACATTTGGGTTTGAGATCACAAGATGAGACGACAGATCAGAATTTCAGCTTTCATTTCCTGATATATACATCTAGAAGTGTTAAACAACTTTGAACATAACTTTGAACATGACAATTTTGCTTGAGCCCACCCATTTTTTTCAAGTGATCAAAAATATTGGAACATGTGACTGATAGGTGTTTCTTGCTTCCCAGGTGTGCCCTGTTAGACAGTTTAAACAATTAATAGCTCTGAAAGTCTACTCTGGGTTTCAGCCCTGGGTTTCACCTGTGAAGACTGCATTTGTTGTTTAAAAGGTTCAATCAGCATGAAGAGCAGTGAGCTGGCTATAGGAGAAAAGTAAGCCATTTTGAAGCTGAGAAAAGAGGGAAAAATCCATCAGAGCCATTGCACAAACATTAGGCATAGCCAATACAACAATTTGCAATGTTCTGAAAAAGAAAGAAACCACTGGTGTACCGGGTAACAGACATTGAATGTGTCAACCAAGAAAAACAACAGTTGATGACAAACATTGTGAGAGCTGTGAAGAAATCACAATCCACCATTCGAAGACGACTTTGAGAGCAGAAATATGGAGGCCATACCATAAGATGCAAACCACATCATCAACAGTACGAATCAGAAAGCCATATTGGAATTCACAAAGAAATACAAAGATGAGCCACAAAAGTTTTAGAACCTAGATTAACCTCAGCCAAAGTGTGGATTAAAAAAAAAAAAAAAGGGATCTGCTCATGATCCAAAATATACAAGCATGGTGGAGGTAGTGTCAAGGCTTGCGCTTGCATGGCTGCTTCTGGAACAGGCTCAATCTTTATTGATGATGTAACTCGTGATTCTAGCAGCAGAATGAATTCAGAAGTTTACAGCTTTACAGTTTACATCTGTCTTCCAATTTACAATTAAATGCATCCAAATTAATTGTGAGGAACTTTATCGTTAAGCAAGAAAGTGATCCAAAACATACTGCCAACTCAAAGGAGCAGAATTTCACCTCCTAAAGAGGAGACTGAAGGGAGAAACCCGCTGAAACAACCAACATCTGAAAGAAGCTGCAATAAAAGCCCTAAAAAGCATCACAAAAGAAGAAACCAACAGTTTGGTGATGTCAGGGAGTCACAGGCTTGATATGGTTATTGCGAGCAAAGGATATGCAACCAAATATTAAGTATCATTTACTTAAAAACTTCTGTTCCTATACTTTTGCTCACCTTAAAAATTCAGGTGGTCTGATACATGTTTTATATTGTTTAACACATCTATATGTAAATACCAGGAAATAAAATCTGAAATCCTAAACCCTTGTCTCATATCCATGTTTTGATCTCAAACCTAAATGTCAAAGAAATGATTTGTCCTTGCCGTTTGTATAGTTTCAGGCAGGGACTGTATTAACATGAACTTCCTGGAAACCCTGCCCATGGCCAAAATAGAAAAAAAAGATTTTGACTCAAACAGGATAAACAGGTCTACAACCAAGTGTCAAATGTACCACTGTATAATGTTAATTAGAAACTGATTATTATTTTTTTGACTGGCTCTAGTGCTCAACAGACAAAATGTTGGCCATGTGAACAACTGATTTCTAAAACCATTACACTGAGACATGCTGTTATGTTTTTTTATCTTGGACATCCAGCTGAGTTTTCAGGATGGCTTCAGTTCCCTACTGTGCAGCCGATAAAAAAAAAATAATAAATAATAATAATAATAATAATAATAATAATAATAATAATAATATTACACCCATCCCTCCTCTTCTTAAACTTGAAATGGTGGAAATGATCATTTTCCTGTTGTTTTTTTCCTATCGTGTATTGTGATATTTTAAAATGGAAACTACAATACCACACAAGCCTGTTGCCAACAATATTAAATGTATACTTTGTATCTGTTTATAGATGCATGCTTAATTATTATAGTTGAAACATTACAGTGACTAGGGAACAGTCACACCATAACTAGCCTCTCTTCTTTCTGTCTCTTGAATAAGATTTTTTATTTATTTATTTATTTTAAATACAGCTTGTCATGTTACAGAAATACCAGAAAGTGCAGTCATCTGTCCTGAAGATTCTTACTGACTCTTAACTCAACAACTCGCTGACACCTGAGAATAAATGTTAAATAATTGTCTCCTAACACAAAGCTTCACCTTATCGATATCAATGTTTTTCTTTGTTAAATAAAACACGTCTTTTTTTTTACCCATTTATTATTATTCTTAGGTTAGACTGAGAAGCGTCCACCGTACAAGTCCCTGTGAATGAGTTTTTACAATAGAAATGATAACGTATCAGAATGAGAACCTTAATATAAACCTGGGAATTGAATTACAGCTGACATTTTAATCAATGTCAACACTAATCAAGTCATGAAATATACCTCATGTAACCATTTGTCCTGGACAAACTTATTCAGCACATGCTCGGTCTCTTTCTTTTTCATTTTCTTTGTCTGGAGACGATCAGCGCAATTCAGGAGATCAGTGGAAGAGGCAGTACCGCTCTCGGAGTCTAGAATTAGATCCATCTGAGTTAAAAGATATAATGACAATAGGTTATGTAGAAGCTTTCTTGAAGGTGTCATTTTGAAGAGAAAAAAGGTTTGGTGGAAGGAAATGCAAATGAAAAGAAAAATTCAGTGACTGTATTTGTTATTCTGAAAGCATGCTTTATGCAACGCTGCACAGCAAAATTATTTACCGTTTTCCTGAACAGTTCCAATTCATTATCAGCGTAATCAGAAGACATTCTCGTGATGTCTGTTTCGGCCATGTTTACCTGCATGACAAAAAAAAAAAAAAAAAAAAAAAAACAGTAGATGCCAAGTATGATGCATCAGCTTGAGTTGATTTCACAGCATAAATATGAACAATTAAACATATAGTCGTGTGAAAAAATAAGGACACCCCATGGAAATTATTGGCGCTTTTTTTTTTTTTTTTTTTTTTTTTAACATATTTGGGCAAGCAAACATTTGATCCTCTTTGAAACAGTGCCTATTAATAAAGTTGATACACTCTCAAATGACACACAAAATTTACATTTTGTAGTAATGTTCACAATTTAAATTAACAAAAAACAGACCAGTCACATGGGAAAAGTAAGCACACCCCTGCATTTATCACACCACCAAATTAGAATCAGGTGTTGAAGATTGGGTGCCAGTGATTAGAACCTGCTTAAGGAGTGCAGGTGAAACCTGTCTTATTTATATCCCTAACATGCCAAGTGTATGGTGTTCCCTTTGTTATTGAGGTGTGTGGTGTCATCATGCCAAGATCTAAAGAGTTCTGTAAGGCCTTCAGAAAAAAGCTCGTGGATGCCTATGAGTATGGAAAGGGATTTAAAGAGATCTCCAAATTATTTGAAATAAATCATACCACTGTAAGGAAAATCATCTATAAATGGCGCAGATTTCAAACGACTGCCAATTTGTCCAGGACCGGCCGTCCCAGTAAATTCAGCCCAAGAGCAGTCCGTGTGACACAAAAAGAAGTCTCAAAGAACCTCAAAATTTCATCACAGATTCTGCTAGTAAGTCTTGCAACTGTTGGTGTCAAAGTACATGCTTCTACAATCAGAAAGAGATTGCACAAATTTGACCTGCATGGGAGTTGTGCCAGGAAAAAGCCTTGGTAAGACTACAGTTTGCCAATGAGCATATAGGGAAAGACCAGGGCTTTTGAAATAATGTGGTCTGGACAGACGAATCAGAGTGTTATTTGGCCACAGTAACAGCAGACATGGTTGGTACAGACCAAAGACAGCTTTTCAGGAGAAGCGCCTCATACCAACTGTGAAGCACAGTGGTGGAAATGTTATGGTTCGGGGTTGCTTTGCTGCCTCGGGGACTGGACAGCTTGCATTCATTGATTCAACTACGAATTCTGCATCATATCAAAGAGTGCTAAAAGATAATGTGAGGCCATCTGTCTGAAAGTTGAAGTTGAACCAAAAGTGGATCTTTCAACAGGATCATGATCCTGAGCACACTAGCAAATCAATCAAAGAATTACTCAAGAAGAAGAAATGGATGATTATGGAACAGCCTAATCAAAGCCTGGATTTGAATCCCACTGAAATGTTGGGGGGATTTGAACTGGGCAGTACATGTAAGAAAACCCTCAAACATCTTGCAAATGGAAGAATATTGCATGTAAGCATGGTCAAAAATTACAGCAAGCCAATATCAGAGAGAGACATGGAAGTACAAGGAACAAGAAGTTATTTCTGCTAAAGGTGGCAATACTAACTTCTCAGTCCAAGGGTGTACTTATTTTTTTTTTTTTTTTAAATATCACATCTATTGATATTTCTGTTCAATAAATGATTGAAAAAGCTAATTTTCCTTGTGGCTTTGATCAAATATATCAAGTTCATTAATAGGCACTGTTTCAAAGATGATTAAATGTTTGGATGTCCAAATGTCAAAAAAAAAGTCAACAATTTCCATAGCGCGCATTTATTTTTTCACTTGACTGTATTACTGACCAAGGCGTAGTGCTGTGCTCCGTCCTCTTCTGACATGCCTTTTCTAATGTGCATGAACATGGGCTGAAGATGAGTATTGATCACGTCAATGAATTCCTCCAACCGATCTGGTGAAAAATGTGCTACAGAGCATACGACACAAAAATAAACCGTGTTCAAGTTTGTTTTTAAGAAAAAATAAAATAAAGATGGTATACATTTCACCACAGTCAATAACTTACACACCTCCATGAGTCTCACAACAATGGCGATGAAGTGCCTTGGCCTGAACACTACTGATTATACCGTTACTCATCATGGTCTGTAAGAACCGCTTATGACTGTCACCCATAGGTCGGGACATTCTGCTGGATTTGTTCCTCTATGAAGATAACTAGATAAAAAGGAAAAAAGAGGGAGTAGAATCAGTGCATGGCATAATAAAGCAGAGGTTGTTAAAATAAAAAAAAAAGGCAAAAGTAGTAGGATGTTTCATTCTGTTTAAGTTGGTTTACTTCTTTACATGGCTCTACAACACACACCACATACAGTTGCAATCAAAATGATTCAACCCCCATTGCAAATCAGGTTTATTGTAAAAATTGACAGACTTTGAGAAGTTTGCAATGAATAAATCAAACAAAAGCAATTGAAATAGTTCAACACAACGAATGCTTCAAGTGGTTTCCCCAAATTCAACTGAAAATGCAACTTATAATGACTTCTCCAGTCTCAAAATTATTCAACCCCCATTGCAAATCAGGTTTATTGTAAAAATTGACAGACTTTGAGAAGTTTGCAATGAATAAATCAAACAAAAGCAATTGAAATAGTTCAACACAACGAATGCTTCAAGTGGTTTCCCCAAATTCAACTGAAAATGCAACTTATAATGACTTCTCCAGTCTCAAAATTATTCAACCCCCTGACTAAACTCTCACAACAGCACAAATATACACAACAGGTGTTCAAGGGCTTCATTAGTTGCACCAGGTGTGCTTGAGCTGGAACACATGAAATACCTGAACTGGCTAGGGGCAGAAAATTCATGAAATAGCAGGATGGGGTAGAAAATACATGAAATAGCTGGATAGGGCAGAAAAAGGAAGCGATCAACGGTTGCAACCAGATTTCTGAGAAGGTAGGTTGTGAAAAACCCTCAAGTGACTGCAAAAGACCTGCAGCAAGACTTTGTGGCAACACGCACTGACGTTTCAGTGAACACAGTAAGGCACATACTAAACGCAGAAGGTTTCCATGCCAGAACTCCAAGACGTACACCACTACTGACCCAAAAGCACAAGAAAAGTCGGCTCAAAATCATATAAATAAGCCACGGAAGTTTTGTTTTCATTCTGTTCTGTGGAGCAAGGAACTTTTTTGGCACAATGAATCAGCAGTATGTCCGGAGGAAGAAGAATGAAGAAAGAACACACTGTCCACAGTCAAGCATGGTGGTGGCTCAGTGATGCTCTGGGGCTGCTTTGCATCCTCTAGCACTGGAAACCTGCAGCATGTGGAAGGCAAGATGGATTCACTGAAGTATCAGGTCTGTGAGGAAGCTGAAGCTTGGGCGTCATTGGACGTTCCAACAGGACAATCATCCTAAGCATACCTCAAATTCCACCAAGGCTTGGTTGCAGAAGTAGTCTTGAAAGATTCTACAGGACCATCACGTTCACCTGACTTGAACCCCATAGAAAATCTCTGGTGGGATTTGAAGAAGGCGGTTACAGCACACAAACACAAGAACATTACTGAACTGGTTATGTGTCTGGCAATGCATCTCGTTTGCAGCAGTTCATAACAGCAAAAGGGTGCTCTATTATTAAGTACTAAAGATGCTTGCCATGAAGGGGTTGAATTATTTTGAAACTGGAGAAGTCATTATAAGTTGCATTTTCAGTTGAATTTGGGGAAACCACTTGAAGCACTCATTGTGTTGAACTATTTCAATTGCTTTTGTTTGATTTGTTCACTGCAAACAGCTGAAAGTCTGTACATTTTTACAATAAACCTGATGTGCAATGGGGGTTGAATCATTTTGATTGCAACTGTACCTAAAAGTTTGTGGTCACTTGACCATCACACCCAATCCAGATTTATTCCTCTCTTTGCTGTTATAACCTCCCCGGTCATTTTAGCCAACTTTGGAGCTCTGTTTACCACCTCAGGCGACAATACGGATCTCGCTATGTTTCAAACGATTTTTTTTCGATCTAATTCTTTTTGGAGAATTTATAGACTGATTTATTCATTTTTAAGATATGATGAACAATGTAGTACCTTTTGTGTATAACATTAAATCTTTGTTTGTAGCATTTCTTATTTATTTCGTTTTATACC
Organism: Ictalurus punctatus; assembly: GCF_001660625.3. Classification (NCBI taxonomy): domain Eukaryota; kingdom Metazoa; phylum Chordata; class Actinopteri; order Siluriformes; family Ictaluridae; genus Ictalurus; species Ictalurus punctatus. The sequence continues at coordinate 8,196,428 of NC_030439.2, read as the reverse complement.
AAATAAATTTTAAAAAGTAGCCTTTTCAAACGTTTTCTTCATTAATATCAAAATATTCTCAGAATCGTATATTCAGAGGATGTGAATACTTATGCAAGGTATGTATGTTCACCTTTTCATTTATAACTATACCCAAGCTTTTTCTTAACCTCCCACTTGCAATAAATTGCTTGTTTGACACAAAAACAATGAAGGATGCAAACTTTTACACTCAGCTGTACTGTTAGCTCACATCATACAGGCTTTATCACTCATTTAACTCTAACTACACTACAGTGTTTCCACTGAAACAGCAGTGAGTAATGCTAAATTATAACTAGTTAGTTGTTTTCAGATTCCAGTGCAGGTAAAAGGAGTTAAACCTGACATTATACCGACCACTAAGGAGTAAAAGCTATAAACTGTAACACTTTCTACTGTAGCTAGTCCAAGCTAGCTCGCTGTTTTGCAGCCATAATATCCTGGCCATCTAGGAAACTGTTCAGTTATTATGCATGTAAATAAGGTAAATAAAGTAAGCAGCCTGTCACTTTACTTACAGCAGAAATTTATAACGTTGCATCCAATGTTTTTAATCTACCGCCTGCTAACACACGGCCTGCTAACGGAATTTAAAATGGCTTCCACAGGGATCCCTACATAGTGTGTACAAACCACTATTTTGTGCCCTATGTAGTGACCCTATCTAGGAAGTACGGACCCGTTTGGGATGAAGTCACATATCAGTTGAAAATAACTACTTCCGGTTTAGCTTCCCGTCCACAAATGCTGTTTAAGTGAATTATAAATCATCGGTTATATTATTAATTATTAATTAAGTTTCAGCACAAGTGGAAATATACTTTTATTCTTTTTTAGATAAATTTATCTACATGAAATTTTGTTGGTGGTCCAACAACAGAGCTGTGAAATATTTGTATACACACTATATGGCCAAAAGTATGTCCATCACACCTGCACGTGCTGTTTGAACATCTCATTCCATTTGCTGTTGTAAGCAAATAAGCTCCACTTTTCTGGGAAGGCTTTCCACTAGGTTTTGGAGCGTGGCTGTGGGGATTTGTATTAATTCGTTTTTTGCACGGGGGCATTGTCATGCTGGAAAATATTTGGGCCCCTTAGTTCCAGTGAAGGAAAATTGTAAAGCTACAGCACACAAAGACAGGTTTTTGGTGGCTTGTCAGACATATGTTGCTGATATAAAAAATAATAATAATAATAATAAATTATAATAATAAAGGGATCATCTTTAATCACTCCCCTAAAATAATCTCTAATCACATCTCCAGAATAATCTCTAATCACATCCATATAATAATCTATAATCACATGTCCAGAATAATCTGTATTCAAACCTCAAGAATAATATATACTCACATTTCCAGAATAATCATTAATCACACCCACAGATTAATTTCTAATCACACCCATACAACAATCTTTAATCACACCCCTAAAATAATCTTCAATCACACCCCTAAAATAATCTCTAATCACATGCCTAGAACAATCTCTAATCACACCCGTCATAGAATAATCTCGTAGAATTCCCTTGAGAATAATCTCTTATCATCCTTTACCATTGAAATTACTCTAATGACCTAAGTGAAATGAACTAATGAAAAGTTTCCTTCTATTTGATGCAAAATTGAACATTGATCCTATTAGGCCCGTGCCATAACATTTAATATATATGCCTTTACATTTAGCCCTCCATCGATTTATTAACATTGTACATAATACTAATAATATAATAGAGTTTATATTTTATCAGGTGTAATCCTTCTAATCCTTCTGGACCCAGAAGAACTTGGAGCCAAGTCAAAATGAAACACGAAAAAGATAATATTTCATAATTTCCTAAATTGTAATCTAACTAATTGCCCCAACCTTCTATAATAACTTTTCTCTCTTTCTATATAGCCACAGGAAGAAGGCAGATTCCCGTGAAACGGGCGGGGGACCACCAGCACCTTAAGTTTCCAGTGCTTTAACTGATATTTCCATAAAAAAAATCAAGATGAACACTGACACAGTCTTAAAAAGGAATTTTAAAATAACGCTTTATTGGCTGTGTTTCACTTGTGTATTATGCATGCTTATTTTATTTTACTGCATATGGTGTGTACTGTAATATTAATTGTAGTGCCCCTACTAGATGTTCCTTATGTATATTAGTTCCTTGTATATTAGTTGTATTTGTTTGAGAATGTACATTGACCATCTGATTTTATTTTCTTACAGTTGCTGATGGACACATTGTATTAATTGACCCTCCTGTAACAGCACGTCCTGCCACAGTTGTAACTGATTATTGTCTTCAGGTATTGTTTCTGTTTGCTAGACCAAACACCATTAGTAATTTGCACTGTAGGATGAATATGAACAGACCGCCTCTGCTGTGACAGAGATACAAAATTAAGATGCTGGGCAGCACACAGAGGTATAACATATAGTGCATTCCCTTTTTTAAAGATTTGTGGTCCCTTTTTCATTGTTTATTGTGGCTGGGGATTCCTGTACAGAGGAGGGTCCATCTACCTCCACACAGAATATTGGCAGTGTAAAGAAAATTGTTTGCAGTTGTCCTGATTAAAAATATTAGGTCTGTGTATGTATTACAGACATTTATGATATCAATCATATTGAATTATCCATCTGTCTTCCTAGCCGCCTGCAAAGGAGCTGTATGTATAAGGACCATCTTCAAATGCAAATGAGACAAAGTGACATGGAGATGGACCTTCTACAACTTCAAATGGAGGAAAAAAAGGTGAACATAAAAAAGGCCAGGCTTGAAACTGAATTGCTGAAACACTGACTAACGGTAGGCAAAGTATTTGCCTAGTGATGATTATTCTATCATTTATTGTTGAACGTTAAAGCAATAAATACAAATGTTTTGTTTTTTTTTGTTTTTCAATTACAGGAAATAAAGAAACAACCACACTCAACTGTTTATTTTGTGCATTAGTCTTTCAATTAGAAGTGATTTTGGCAGCTCACGTCTCGCACCATCCTGCTATCTCTTTAGTCCACTGGGTTAACCGGGGGTTCCTCTTGATCATCTTCATAAAGAGCAGGGGGCCTCAAAATATTCTGGAATTGTGTACAGACCCTCACACCTTTTAGATTTTTCGATATTTAATCAAATAAACTATCAAATCGTGTGTAAATATTGGCATGTATTTCACTACCAAATGGGCTCATACACAAAATATACCATAATTTAAAGCTCAATAGCATTTGAAGGGAATGACTTTAAGAGTCACAAGACCAACTGTAAAGTGTTCGTCTAGGTGTCAGGTAACACACACCATTTAGATTTTTGAAATATATATTTAACCCTACAATGCAATACAGATCTATAATCTGTTCCTCGTCCACTGGATATTCTTCAAAAGGGCACAGTATGCTCCATCAGACCTCTGAAACAAACTAACTCTGGAACACAACCTGCTTCAGATTAGTTTATGTTCAGAGAGTAAATTGCTGTGGCTATTTACATACCCTGAGAGTTACCCCCGATTCAGGAACCGAAAGTTGGGGTTATCCGTTTACTGAGTAAATTTACCCAGGTAAGTCGCATAACCTGTTTTCTTTCTGGAACCCCTCCCTCTGTAGTACCCTGTTTGTACAGTTTTTACTTTAACTTCTGCCAGCTTGTGGTGCCATAATTTAGCCAGCTATATGCACAACGCCTACTGTTTCTCAGGAAGCTTGTGTATTGTCATGGCGTTAAAGACTTTCGATATGTCACCGGTCGTTAATGTGGTCCTGTGATTTATATACTCGTTTCTTTTTTCTTTTTTTTTTTTTCTTTTTTCTTATTGTTGGGTTTTCTTTTGTAAAATGGGAGGAGTAAACCCTGTTTCCACAGAACTGCTGTAGCTCAGTTGTTCCAGTAAAAGCAGTAAACACGCCCATTTTGCCTAATCTTTCGACGGGGAAGTGAGTTAAGGGGGTGGTTGTGTTCCCAAAAGCTCCCTCAGTGCCACCAGTGCGTATGCATGTAAACTCGGTTAAACTAAATGTGCTAAACCAACAGATCTGACTTTTTTAGCGGTCAATCCTTAGGATCACCTGGAAGTCATTTTATTCTACTTGCTGCCAAACACAACGGTGAGTTTCTGAAGCGTTTAAGGCGTCCATGGCTGTGTAGGAGTTATTCATACAACCTGGTTATTGTTCATTGTTAACTGTTAATTGTCATTCAGTTATTAATCAATATCTGTTATATCCGACTTTCATGCTGTCTTTTTATTTGTTTATTTATATAGTCCATTTAAACAGTTTAATTGTATTCTTTTAATTTCATTTATGCAGATTATTGGGATGGGTACCTTAATCCTCATCCTGCAACTAGTCCTTTTATTGAATTTTGGCTTCATTGACTCTTCTGAAGATCCTACAAGAGCAGGCAAGTCTGTGCAGTGCGTTGTTTTTGAACCTCTTTGGTAATTACTGTCTGTGAGTGAGACCAATAAATTCACTGACACCTTAAAAATATATATATATTTTCAGAACCTAACCTGGATCTGCAATGCCTGAATGATTTCCTAACAGAGATGATGTGCCTTTTGATCTCGCAGAGTGACCTTGACAGTTGCTCTGGATACAGTCTGAACGAGTCTCGCCATGATAAGTGAGTTCATCTGTGGACTCCAAAAAAAACAAAACAAAAAAACATGTAACATTAATGTTAATTTTTTCTCAACTCGTGTCCTTGTTCTTGTTTCTTGCTGATTATAGATCATATACATGTGATTTCAAGCGATTTAATTCCAGTACATGCGAATGCTCAGTTCATGTGAACTCTAGCTTTGTTCTGGGTGAGAACTACAAGTTTAACGTGTTGAGATGGAACAACTTGTTGTTCACTAAAAATGTCAGCACTACAGAAAGCAGTAAGTAGACATAACATCTAACTTAATCATTTATGTTTGAAGTTTAATGATCTCACTCTTTCTATGCTGAATCTTAGTGTCAAAAAGGTGTTTTAATTAATTAATATGGTGGCGTCCCTGCGTCCAGTCAGTGTTTTTGCTAATGGTTTTAGACGTTATGTGAATGGAGTGAATTAGTTGTCATAGTCTTCTTTAGTCATAACATGTACTGTATATACGTACATGAAGGAGCATTGATATTTTGTAAGTTAGAAATTTCAGAGTCCTGCATATTTAAGAAGGATAAAGCTTGTGCATTGAAAACAATTTATTATTTTACAAAGATTTTTTTGATAGTTTACAATTACATATACATGGATACTTTGATAGTGCCTCATTATTCTCTCTGAAAAATCACTAAACCTGTGTTGATTGGCAGATAGATCATGAGTTATAGCTGTTAAATGCTGATAATTGTCTTTTCTTTACAATTCTTTTATGTTCTACTGTTATATTGAGTAAATGTATGCTACTGTTATATTTATAACTTTTATATGTAACGTCTTGCCAGTTCATAAAAATTTTTCTTCTAAACAGTTAAGCCTAAAAAACCAGTCATTGTGTCAGTCAGTCAGACACAGAATGGAAACTTTCGCATTGTCTGGGATAGCATATATAGGACTGAAGAAACAGTATTCAGCGAAGGCCTGATTCCAGAGCTCATTTATTATATCGAAGGAAGCAATGGAAGTAAAAAAAATGTAAGTGAGCACTGAACAACCATGCATCAGTTCACAGATCTGACATTTCCATGCTGTATGAAAATTATTATGTAAATAACTGAACTTTACTTTTTTTTGTCATACAGGAGACATTGGCATTAAACCAGTGGAAATATGAGCTTGTAGGCAGAAACCTTGAGTCAGCTTCCAACTATATTGTGAGGGCCAGAGTGAAATCAATCTTAAATTTTAGATTCAGTGACTACAGTGATCCATATAGGTTTACCACACGTAAGTTTTTTTTATTATTATTATTATTTTAAATGTTAAACCATTTACTAAAAAAAAACAAAAACTGTATTACATACATGTGTGTCCTCAGCCTCATCTCCAAAGGACCTTCTCAAGATAATAATTCCCATCGTGTGTGTAATTCTGATCATCTGCATATTCACCATCTACTACTCTTACAACAAGTAAGACTGCTTTCCATTTTAGTTACTTTATATGGTTCAGTTACATTTTATACACATAGTTTGATATAGAACTACTGTTGAGTGTTAAAGAGGGTGATTTAGCACTCACATGCCCCATTGTACTATATCTTTTAAATTTGGTATCGTTGTTCATGGTGTAGCTCTGTATCTAACCTGAATCCCAGTACTAGAGGTTTCCTGTTCATTTGTATGGTGTCTTTAACAATAGACATTGTCAACAAGTTTGCTAGTTTCGCATTATTTAGCAAAAAAAATAAATAAATAAGTACATCCCATGGAATTGATTATTTATTTATTTTTACATATTTGGACAAGCAAACACTTGATCCTCTTTGAAAGTGTGCCAATTAATAAAGGTGTTACACTCTACCAAATTACACAAAATTGACATTTTGTAGTAATTTTCACAATTTAAATGAACAAAAACAAAACAGTATATCCACTTTATTAATAGGCACTGTTTCAAAGAGGATCATATGTTTGCTTGTCCAAGTATGTAAAAAATTAAATAAATGAAAAAGCCAACCATTTCCATGGGGTGTACTTATTTTCTCACATGACTTTATAAACATATTTGCAGCAATCATTTAAACACTGACTACGTTTACGTGCACACCACATTCCATTTAAGGTCTATATTTGGGTTGCAGCCATATTACGAATACGATGTTTATAAGCGTACAGGCACCGGAATATTCCTTTATACAGCTACGTGGTTGTTGTAAGTATTCCTGAGTTGCCATTTCTAAATACCTAGCCTACAGCTAAGCATCTGTTCGCACCCACAATTCCTTGTGGACTGAGCATGCGCATATATCTCATTTTAGTGGATTTTCTCAATAAGGTGTTTACAACAAATTTCTGATTAAAACGGGTATAGTCCAGGGTTGGGAATCAGAATATTGTCTTAATCTGAATCAGGCAATAGGATTGCAGCATTTACATGACTCAGTACTAAATAGAATATCGGCAAATTTCTGACTCTCTGATTTCTGATGTTGTCTATTATATGGTCAGACACACACAGTATGTTATAAGTAAATTGTAAGTAATGTGTAAGCTTCTTAAATTGCAGAATCCTGACAGAGTGGTGGGACAAGATTCCTACTCCGAAAATAGCTACTAGTTTTGTAAAACAGGTAGGTTTCTGTGCCTATCAATTGCTCCCATGTTTTAAAACATGACTTAAACGAGGGTTAAATACTGTACACCATGCATCTAAAATGCAAGATACTTTACTGTCAGTTAAATTATAGGTTCATGATTGTTTTTTCACAGGGTATGAAATGTGAGTGGACAAAAACTTAAAAAAAACAAAACAAAAACAAAGAGCCACTATTTTTTCACTAAATTATGAAACTTTTACTGCTGAAACCAAGGGTTGGCAGGAAGGATAAGCAGGAAATTGGTTGCTCAAGCACCGTAATTTTTATTTAAACTTTTTTTGTCCATATTTAATACTGAGGACTAGATTTTTATTGTAGCTGGATAAAACCCACTCCTTTCTTGTCCTTGTACTGAGCAATAGTGACCTATTTTTTTTTTTTTAAAAAAAACAAACAGACAAAAAAAAACATACACATCATTATGGCTATATTATTTCCAAAAGAAATGCTTTCATTTGATCATTCTTTTGATGTTAATCAGGTCCCAAACTTGCTGTCATTTCAAAATGAGTTCTCGCCTGTCCATCTCGACTCTTCAAAACTGGTCCACTCTGGGGAGAAGACATGGTGATTCTTTTTTGTTTTACACATTTGAAAAATATTAAAAGAAAAGCTTTTTGTTTCGTTATTGTTAAGAGCTCTTCTAAGCCCTGCTGTTTTCCTGACTACAGGCCAGCGTCTTCCCTAGTAGACATCGGACGTGAAAATAGCCTCAACAGCCTTGGTAAAGATGGCACTTCAGCTGAAGTGATTTACGGCCAAACAGGCAATGAGAGTTTAGAAGAAAACAGCAGTGAAAATATCACGCACTGGGAACCTGTTAAAGAAGCTCAGTCAACATTCCTTCGACCAATGCCAATGTCAAACAAATATTATAAAAACCTGAAATCAGACAGTGATGATTGCAATGTCCAAAGGGAGAGTGGGAATAGCTCTGGCTTCAGTAACAAGTTCTATATGATGTCTGACTCTGACAAGTTTCCCAACCCAGCTATTAACCACTTTATCAGTGACTTTAATGTGAGTGAGAATGTGTTTCCTGCTCTGGCTAAAAACCTAGACCCAGTGATACTGACAGACTTTGAGTACAGGCCGTGTACCGGTTGCGCATTGTCTGAAAACACCAGCCCGACTCAGTTCACATCCTACACCAATGACATTGCTGTGGTTCCTGGATATCAGAGCGTCAGTGAGGTTAGAGATTGTGCATCTACAGATCAAGCATTTATCAGCTCTCATAATGATGTTAATCTGATCATGGAAAAGCTTCTCCACTGCAAAAACCCACAGAATACTTCCTGTGACACCACCATCATCCCAGTCGAGAACGGCTATAAAGATTTTCAGAGCTTACTCCGAAATTCGGGAGAACAGCAGAGCTTCACCACTGAAACCGAATTAAAAGATCTTTGTGGCCCGACTTTGCATACTTCTCCAGGTATTCAAATTGACTGTTCCTATCACAGGGTTTGAATTCCCAGCACAGAAGAGAATTTCCATAATTGTATTTACAGAAAAGACATAGCATGTTTAAATATCATTTTTAATCCACTACCAATTAAGCAGTGAACTCATGCTTAAAAAAAAAAAAGTGTGTATTCTTACTACAGACTTGCATACAACTCGATAAACACAGTACAGTAAAACAGAATGACTTTGGCAGGAAAAAAGTTAAATGTCTAATGTTAAAGTAGAAGTGTGATAGAAGTATCTGCTATATTATAGTATTGTGGTCAGTAACGCAACAAAAAACAAATAATAATTACAAATGGATTATACATTTAGATATGGTAAAGTAAAACGTCACTGAGGAAAGATAAAGAAGTACAGTTTTGTGGTGTATAATTACAGAACTTGTGAAGCATGTGTAAACCAAGTTGCCTTATCACTTCCTCAGTGTCTCTCACTTAAAAATGGTGATCCTCTCTCGTGTAATGACATCACAATTTAACATGAGATCTAAGATAAGACAGCACACATTTGACCCTGTAGAATTATTAAGTATAGATAAACAACTACAGAGCAGATTTTCCAGCTAAATATAGTAATGTGAATATCCATGTTTATTATTATATAGTGTACTAGAAGCCAGGAATCTGAAAGACAAACATTTCATCCGAAGCGTCATGGGAATATTATCCATGATGGATTGTTACGTAGGTGTTATGCATCTGAAAAGACTTGAACAAACTAGTACAATCTGTTAGTTCCTCTGAATGCAAAGTTACCCTTTTTAAGGAAAGACCTGGTCATAGAATGTACGTCATGGAATATAAACTGTAACTGTGTAAATCTTTTGAGATTTTATCAATGCTGCCATATGTGATTACTGTACACTGTATAATAGAAATAGTTTTTGCCTTTGAATATTCGGTTTCCTTTCAGAGTTGTTTTTGGTGGCAGGGCTGTTCTGTTTTTTCTCAGCTTGAGTTGGTCTTCCCAAACACTAAGGGTGAGTGTAGAACAAGGCTTGTTATGATCTGTTCAATGTTATCGCCACTGTTAACAGTAAAGGGACATCTTTGGACTAAGTGAATAATTACGATTGGGTTCTGCAGAGGTCAAAGCACAGACATAAAGAACTCCAACCCCAATTCCGAAAATGTTGGGACAGTATGTAAAATGCAAAAAAAACAAACAAAAAGTGTCATTTGAAAATTCAGTTCACCCTGTACTATATTGAAAACAAATCATTATCACATTATGCGATGTTTTACTTTGTGAATTTAATTTCTTTTTGAAAATATACACTCATTTCAAATCTGATGACTGCAACACACTCTCAACACACAAATTTGGGACAGTTTACCAATGTTTAAAATCACCTTTTCTTTTAATAACACTTATTAAGTGTTTGAGCACCGAAGACACCAGTTGGTTAAGTTTAGCAAGCGGAATTTCCCCCATTCATCCATTATGCATTTCTTCAGCTGTGGTTTTTAATTCTGTTACGTCTGAGGGATCGGAGATCACGCGCATTCAGAAGTGGTTTTCGGCCGTGCCCTTTACGGGCCGAGATATGACCGGATTCCTTGAATCTTTTCATTATATTGTGCACTGTAGAAGGTGAAATGCCCAAAATGTTACCGATTTCCTTTGGGGAATGTTGTTCCCGAAGTGTTGGATTATTCGCTGATGCATCTGTTTGCAGATTGGCGAGCCTTGACCCATCCTTGATCTTGAAGGACTAGGCCTTTTTGGAGGCTCCTTATATACTATGATTAGACGATTGCCTCACCTGTTTCACATCACCTTCTTATTTCAACTTGTCACATTGCTATTAGTCTTAAATTGCCCCTGTCCCAACTTCTTTGGAACGTCTTGCATGCATCAATTTCAAAATGAACATTTATCTTCAAAAAACTATGCAGTTCATTAGGTAAAACATCAGATACCTTGTCTTTATAAGTTTTTTGTTTAAACACAAGTCAAAGTACATTTATAAATCTCTCCTTTTTATATTATTAGCAGTTTCCATACTGTCCCAACTTTTTCGGAATTGGGTTTGTAAGATTACTGATAAGCATCAGCAATACAAGAGAACACAAGACAAGAAGGGAATGTACTGTATACACAGGCTCAGGAAGCACTGTGAACAAACTGGACAGAGATACTAAATCGTTAAGGACGTGTCAGGGTGGAGCTGGAACAGAGCCTGAGAAACTGACACCTGTAAAGATGTATAGTACCACAATTAGTTTCTCTTGAAATCTCTTGAACATTTCAGCAAAGGGTGGAGTGGCATAGCGGAAAGCGTTGAGGCCTCAAAACTCCAGGGTCTTCAGTTCGATCCTCCACTCAGGTTAATGGGGCTC
>NC_030439.2:8115342-8180342 GCF_001660625.3 Ictalurus punctatus | reverse complement strand
GATAAAAGTAAACCTATTTTGATTAATAAATAAGAAAAATGAAGACAAAGACAGGCATCCAACAGGTTATGAACACCAAAATCTCAATCATACTATACCAAGTACACAGCAGAGCCAACTACTGGTCTGAATCATACTGAACTAACAGCAACCCAGAAAATGAGACACCAATAACACTTAATTATAGTAAGAAACTAATATTCATATAATATTCAAACTAATGTTCTTAGTGCATGTTAGGACAGTATCTTGCACACCTTATTGATTTTGTAACTCTTTTTCTTTGAGAAGTCCGTACAAATTTGCAGGAGTTTTGTGGTTGGATTCAACTTGGTTGTACATAAATGAACTCAGGAAGTTGTAAATGAAGTCATAACAAGGCCTCTAACTGCAGCATGTGTAACTTTTCACATGAAATTGAAAGTTGTGCAAATAGTTACAAAATGTAAAATGCAATTTCCTGTTGATCTTAACGGTTCTCTGTTGATTATGCCTCGCAAGCTTAGTAATTTACCTCAAAACCAATTAAACATATAGTAAGGAGAAAACATACACTGTATGGCCAAAAGTATATGGACATCTGTCTATCACATGCATATGTGGGACTTCCCTAAGCTGTTGCCAGAATGTTGGAAACATACAATTGTCTTTGCATGCTATTGCATTACAATTTCCCATCCACGAATACGAGGTGTGTTAAGGTTGGAGTAGAAGAACTGACCTCTACCCAACTGAACACCTTTGGGATGAGCTGGAACTGGAGCCTCCTCATCCAACATCAGTACTTGACCTCAATCTCACTAAAGCTCTTGTAGCTGAATCAACACAAATCCCCACAGACAAGCTCCAAAATCTATTGGAAAGCCTTCCCAGAAGACTGGAGCTTATTATAAACTTAAAGCGAGGACTAAATCTGGAATGGGATGTTTAACAAGCACATATGGGTGTGATAGTCAGGTGTCCACATACATTTAGCCATACAGTGTATTTTTACCAATTTTCCTACCAATAAAATGACTGTTTACATCTCTTAATACCATATATTTTAAGTGAATCATAAATTGAATTGTGACTAATCAAGCAGAGCATCTCAATGAGTATTTAAATAATAATAATAATAATAATAACAACAATAACAACAACAACAACAACAGATCAATCTGCCATGAAACCTCTGGAACCAATGACAGCTAAGTTTGCTAAAATGATCACATGCAATAAACGATAAAATGTTAATTACAAGATTGTCAGTTGTTCTCATAACAATTAGCAATACGACATGTTCAACCAACACTACTGTGGGCAATGGTCAAACACCACAAATGTGTTAGTGCTCATTAGACATAAGACTATATTATTGCTAAATGCTAGTAGTGGGAGCATGACAAAGAGTGCAAATGCAGTGCATGTTTAGCATGATTGCAAATACAGAACCTGAATGGACAATGGTGTAATGAGAAGAGTTAGTATTGTGAAAGATCGGCTGAGACGCTCAGCATCCGCTCCACCAGAAAGAAGCACAGTGTGCCCATGAAGCCCAGGATGACCATGGTGAGGAGCTGCCAGCTCAGCAGCAGGTAGCCACTGTAGAAAAATGCCACTGCTGCAAAGACAGACTGACAGGCAAAGCAGTTTGTTATTGGCGATATATTAAAAGTTATACATTTTAAGTAACCATAACCATATTCAATATTTTGTATTCTAATGTTCAGGGTTTACACACAAAGCTAACATCTTCCTGAATTAGGAAATTAACTACAAATTTTAATCTTCTGCACCTTCATGGATCATAACTCTGTCATGGTGAATGGACTTGTGTACTTTGGAGAACCTCATGGATATGTTACCAGGAGCATAATGCTCTCCGTAGGGTCACTCTTGGCAAAAATATCTGAGAGGAGAGTTCAAACAAAGAGTGATCTTAAAGGCCATGAAAGGTAAAAAAAAAAAAAAAAAAAAAAAAAAAAGACAAACTGTACTCTGCTCAGATTAGCGTTAACGGTGTCTGGAGTCAAGCTTGCAAGTGAGCAGGCAAGTCTGGCTCAGCCTAAATTGGTGACTTGGAGCCATCTTGTGGGCTCACCAGCTTCAAAATGAAGGGTAGAGTTCAGCTGTAATGCAAGTCAAGTGGCAAACATGTGATGGTCTAGACTTAGACGGACTAGAACACATCCACAGGGAACATGGAATGTCACATTTCTGGCAAGGAAAGAGCCCGAGTTAGTGCATTACATGGACTAGATATAGTCCGCCTTTGGTCTCTGGTACAAACTCCATGATCAGGGTGGTCTCTATCCTTCTGCAGAGTTTCTGCAGGAGATTATTCATGTGTACTTGGGGAAAGTCAGGTCTCAGGCTCAGGCTGGGGGCTTCAAAGTTAGACTTTTTCCCCAGCACAAAAGAGGGTTGCCTCTATGAGGATTCAAGTCTCAGAGAGGAAAATTAGCTGTTTACATATATAGTCTTCTAGCCTCAGTTTAGAATAGTTCACCTTCTTGGAGGCCTCTTGGAACTAAACCCAAGAAATGTGCAAGCACATTTGCAAGAAATGTGCAAGCACATTTGCAAGAAATGTGCAAGAAATGTGCATGGATTGGATTACTCCCAAGTATATTTGATACTGAACTGAGAGGATGCTGTTGAGGTGGTTCAGGCACCTTATAATGATGCTCACTGATTGGCTCCTGCATCAGGCACGTCTCACTCAGCAGGATTATATACTGTATGGCCAAAAGTATGTGAACACCTGATCATCACATCCCTATGTGCCTCCTGAACATCCCTTTCCAAAACCATGGGGATTCATATGGATTTGGTCCCCCCTTTGCCCCTACAACAAAGCAGTGGTGCTTGGCAGTTAAGGCTCTGGGTTACTGATCGGAAGGTTGGGGGTTCAAGCCCCAGCTCTGCGAAGCTGCCACTGTTGGGCCCATGAGCAAGGCCCTTAACACTCTCTGCTCCAGGGGCGCTGTATCATGGCTGACCCTGCACTCTGACCCCAGCTTCCTGATATTCTGGGGTATGCAAAGAAAAGAATTTCACTGTGCATATGTATATGTGACCAATAAAGACTCATTATCATTATCATTACAACAGCCTCCACTCTTCCGGGAAGGCTTTCCACTAGATTTTGGAGCATAGATGTAGGGATTTGTGTTCATTCAGCTACAAGAGCATTAGTGAGGTCAGACACTGATGTTGGGTGAGGAGGCTCCAGTTCCAGTTCATCCCAAAGGTGTTCATTGGGGTTGAGGTGCAGGACACACGAGTTATTCCACTCCAACCGTGGCACACCATGTCTTCATGGAGCTCGATTTAAGGGGAGTTCCAGTGAAGGGAAATTGTAACGCTATAGCATACAAAGACATTTGATACAATTGTGTGCTTCCACCTTTGTGGCAACAGTTTGGGGAAGAACCACATATGGGTGTGATGGTCAGGTGTCCACATGCTTGTGGCCATATAGTGAATCTTACAGTTGGTTTGGGAACATCTGGGGAAGTGGAATCTATGGCCAGGAATAGAGAGATTTGGGCTGACCCATTCATTTTTTAAAAGCGATTTGAATGAATTAAATGTTTTGATGGTATTATGCAGTGACAGCATAATGGTAGGAAAATAGTTTAGTTAGCTAACTTCAGTATTAATTTTTCATCATAGGATGGCTTTTGTATGAGTAACACACTTCAGGTGAATCACAGAGATTTGTGCTACATCAAATAATCGAATTATGATTTACAGTCCCCTCTGTACTGGAACAGCAAGGCCAATTCTATTGTTTTCACTATACACTGAAGACATTTGGATTTTAGATGAACAGATGAATATGACACGATAGATCAGAATTTCATCTTTAATTTCCTGATACATCTAGACAAATTAGAATATGGCACCTTTTGTTTGAACCCACCCATTTTTTCAAGTGCTCAAAAATATTGGAACATGTGACATAGGTGTTTCTTTCTGCCCAGGTGAGCCCTGTTAGACTGTTTAAACAATTAATAGCTCTGAATGTCTGCTCATGGTTTGAGCCCTGGGTTTCAACTGTGAAGACTGCATTTGTTGTTAAAAAGGATAAACCAACACGAAGACCAGAGAGCTGTCTATGGGAGAAAAGCAATTCATTTTGAAGCTGAGAAAACAACAGCTATTGATCAGAAACTTTGTGAGAGCTGTGAAGAAAAACCCAAAAACAACAGTCAGTGACATCACCAACAACCTCCACAGGGCAGAGGTGAAGGCATTACAATCCACCGTTTGAAGAAGACTTCAAGAGCAGAAATATTCCACAAGATGCAAAACACTTATCAGCAGTAACAATCAAAAGGCCAGATTGGGAATAAAAAATAAGAAATAAAGGGATGAACCACAAAAGTTCTGGAACTAAGACTAACCTCTACCAAAGTGATGCAAAGGCCAGAAAGTGTACAGAAAGAAAAGATCTGCTCAAGATCCAAAACATACAAGCTCATCTGTGAAACATGGTGGAGGTAGTGTCATGGCTTGGGCTTGCATGGCTGCTTCTGGAACAGGCTCACTAATCTTTATCGATGATGTAACTCATGATGTTAGCCACAGAATGAATTCAGAAGTCTACAGAAACATGACAATGATCCAAAACACACTGCCAACTCAACAAAGGACTATATTAAGTGGAAGAAGTGGAAGGTTTTAGACTGGCCAAGTCAAACACCAGATCTTAACTCAACTGAGCATCATTTCCCCTCCTGAAGAGGAGACTGAAGGGAGTAACCCCCCGAAAATACAACAACTGAAAGAAGCTAGAGTAAAAGCCTAGAAAAGCATCATAAAAGAAGAATGCAACAGTTTGGTGATGTCAGTGGGTCTTCAAGACGTATATTCCTATAATTTTGCTCAACCTAAAATTGGGTGGTCTGACACCAAAGGTGCCATGTTCTAAGTTGTTTAATACATCTAGATGTAAATATGAGGAAATGAAATCTGAAATTCTGATTTATCGTCTCATATTCATCTTTTGATCAAATAGTGTTGTGGCAGTCAAGAAAGTGAAGAATTATTTTTGTATGGAAGCAAAGGAATCCATGTTTGAGTAGAAGGAACCCTATTAGGGTTTAAACTTGTTTGCAATCAGTGCTATATATTGTTTGCATTAGTGGTCAGTCTAATTATGAGCAATTCTTTCTTTATTTCTTGTCAGAAGGCATTAATTGGGGCTTTACCTGAATAAACTTGAAGATAGCAAAGGCTGGAATGCTTTGTTCAGTGTAAACACAACCCAGAATGCTGTACAGCTGGGTGTTGAAACAGCTGTCCCCAAGCCCGAGCAGGAAACTGCACAGCATGGCGATGGGCATGCTGAAAGAAACCAGAACACATTCATTCAGAACACAACAGCCATCAAATTTAGACTGTAAGAGGAGACTCTGTCTTTACTGTACCTTGGAGACAGATAAGGGTTGTGCTGTGTGCTGGTTTCAAAGACCAGTGGAGCATCATTTGGGATGTTGAGAAAGATCAGGTAGAATGCCACAAAATGCACCACCATTCCAAGGAAGACAACTGATGTGCGTCTGAAGTGGTTGTTCTTCAACACAAGGCCAAACAGCCCTCCACCTGACAGCAACGGCAGAAGCACATTCAGTCCAGCTATGTCCATGGTCCAGGTTCAGTCCAGATTAGCTTCATATCATTTTAGTTGTTCTTTATATTGAAGGAATAACTGTAACTTAAAACAGCTATTGTAACTAAGAACAACTTTCTACTTTCAACTTTTTTTTTTACATGACTGTAATAGCAAAAAATCATTTGGAACTGTTTTCTCGGGAATTGGAAACATTGGGCGGAGCGTGCTGAGAGAGGAAAAGAAGACCACAAAAATAAAAAAAAATAAATCACATGTTTAGAATTGCAAAATGGAGTTGATTTTTGAAACTGTTACAGTTAACTGTTCAGTTATTAATCTTACAGCTGTGAGTTTGGGATATGGCTGAAGACTCTGAGAACATCATTACATATTGCTGTTTTGTCAGTATTACAGAAGTGTTATGAGAATAAATTAAATGTATTGTGTACATCAACATGATTGTCTCAGCTGCTCTTCTGTAGCTGTTTTCCCCGAGGCTATACAAGTCTCCACACATGAGCTAGCTAGCTAGCTATCCAAATTACATCAAGGTAAACAAAACCATCATTTTTAGTAACTTCTGATGTATGATTTTTATTACCTGATGAATGTCATTATCTAATCTGTGTATTTTGTTCTCCAGCCTGTCAAATAACATTAGGCATAGGCTGGACAGTGTTAGGATGCTAGTCAAAATACACACACACACACACACACACACACATATATATATACATATATATACATATACATATATACATATATATATATATATATATACACACACACACACACACACACAGTATATGTTTATCATTTTATTCATAAAGGATTCTTTTTATTACTTGCTTTTCTATTGCAAACATTTACATTTTCACACAAAGTTAGCTTTGGTAACCGTTACAAACTTAAC
Source organism: Ictalurus punctatus (assembly GCF_001660625.3). Lineage (NCBI taxonomy): Eukaryota > Metazoa > Chordata > Actinopteri > Siluriformes > Ictaluridae > Ictalurus > Ictalurus punctatus. Next base: position 8,173,824 of record NC_030439.2, on the reverse strand, counting down.
TCTTAGCATAACTATTAGCTGTCAAGTCAGCCTCTAATTAAAATAGTTTGACACATTTGAGACACATCTGATTTCAGGGCTGGTTCCTTTGTATGTAAGGGTAGTGTTTTTAATCATGATTTACAATTTAAAGTTAACAATAGTTAGCTAATGAGAATGCTGGATAACTAGTTAGCTTTATTCACAAACAGGGCACCCAGGTACTTAGAGTAGGTTTATTTTAAAATAAATATATTATTTACAAATGTACTGTAGCATACATTGTAGCCTCCTTTTGCAGATAATATATTTATAAATAATAAAGCAAAGCAGCAAAGAAAAGCTAAATTGATTCATTCTGTAGAAGTTCTGCTCCGTTTTCATTTTTCTGTTTTAGAATAAATATAGCAATTAAGACAGGACGGTCCTTCCCAAGCTTGTGTAATTGTGTATTATTGTCCGTCAGGTCTCATGTTCAACCAAAACCCATATGGACAGGCTTAGAGCCTGAAGGAATGACTATTTCAGTAGTGCCGTCCATCAGGCAGGGCTAGAATACAAATAGCAAAGTACTTGCTGGAAGAAACTGCAGATTTTTGAGGGATTAACATTAACATTTAAAACTTAGTTTTATGGGAAATTCGTGACATTTAGTGATGGGAAATTTGAAAGAAATATAACTTTTATATAAGTGTTATGGTATAATGTGAAAAAAGAATTGCTGTTAATACTAAACAATTTATATACACTAACTTTACCAAATTATCTATTACTTATATTACTTATATATTACAGTGCATACAGTACAACATTCAGAGCAGCATATCTGAGAAAGACAGAAGTGTCATCGGCAAACTGAGAAGCAATGACAACCTCTGATTCAGTCAACCTCTTTTTCAAATGTTCATTATTTGACCACTGCTATTACTATCTTACTAGGGGCGCAAACTAAAAACCACAAAAACTTGCCATAAAACTGCAACTTGGGGGTAGGGGAGGGGTTAGCTTGGGGGGTTCATGTCCTGAAACTACAGGTCCAGAAGCATAGCTCCAGTTGCAGGATGGATGACACTGGCACAACAGAGAAACGCTACAAATTCCAACATGAGTATAAACCGTCCGATTATCATTTAACTTCCTAAAAAAATCTGAAAACAAATAACTGTCTTAACTGTTCAGAAAGAAAGAATTCACCACACCTGAACACTTTATAACTTATAGCAAATATCAGACTCTCACTCTCTCATCATGTCTGCTTGCACTCTCACATTCACTCTCTCTCTCCTGATTGGCTGCTGCCTCTGCCTATCACCGTGTAGTCACTTCTTTCATGACTAAAGTTTGGGTTGCTGTATCTAAGCTGGTGTACGAAACATGCATAGAAATGTCCCACGATTCTGACCCAACACTCCCAGACTAAACAATGCCTCTGAATTACTGTTACAGGAAGACCTTGTATGACTCACATCAGCTTGGAGAATTTTTGACCCCTGCTTCAATAATCGCTTTTAGTTTTTTGGGGTTTTTTAAACACGGGAAAAAAAAAAAATCCCATACATTATTATATCAACCACAATATCAAAATGTAACATTTTTGGACACTGCACACTATCTGCGAATCCAAATCGACAATTAAAAATGACTAGAACACAAAATCAAATGTTTTGGCAAAGACCATCTCAGTGTTCAGATTTGAACTCTATAGAAATCTGAAGTATATTTTGTCTGAATTATATTCTAAAATTTACGTTCTATATGCAGGAAGATCCTCTACATGCGTCTCCAACCTTGGTGGACATTATAGAAAAAGACTCAGTGATGTTATTCTCTCTTTGCAATAAAGCCTATTAATTGTACAGGTTGCAAAACAGTACCTTAAAGTTTGACAATAATGAACACGAAACGAATGTTTGCTTACCAACTATCTCTCCGATTCCCACCGCAATGCCTGAAATTCCTATCAAGGCTTTGGAGCTGTCACCAAAACGAGTTGTCGCTCCAATGCAAGTTCCATACACACCACTGTAAAAAGACAGCTCCAGACCTAAGAGGAGGGAACACTGCTATCAGTAATTATGTTAAGCCATATATGACAAGTGAAAGGAAGAATGTAACATAATATATTGTAATTATATCAAACTTACCACTGTAAGCCATGGAGAAGCTTAACAGTAATATCGTTTTTGTGCCAAAAAGGTTCAAAATTGTCTCTTAAAAAGAACAGAACAGAAATAGTCAACGTTTTTTTGTTTGTTTTTTAAATATCATAAAACATACACGTTGTCATTGGGAAATTATTTTGAATTTCCATGTAATTTCTACTTAGTGCTTTAATGGGATGGGAATTACGATGATTTGCACACTGACTCGAAAGAGTTTCATGAGGAGCATGTGATCTCAGTGCAGTACAGAAGAGACCGGGTAACACCCATTTTTATCAGTTTTACATTGGAATACCAGTTTAATTTCTGAGTCACAATGTAATTTATTCCAGATTTAGTCAGTTCCTAGAAAAGTAGCAGGTCCCAGAGAACACAAGCATGTTTGTCTTTTCAAACATGTGGGTTATCAGAGAATGCAAGTATCTCTTGTAGCACAGTATACTGCACTGATGCAATAACATGCCTGATGCCAGAATGGTTTCTGCACTTACTGAAATCTGTTTTGGCCTCTTTTATGGCACAGCTGGCTCGCTGTTTCAATCTGTAATATGAGGAAGTAAAAGTGACATCTCATAATAGCACCTATCTCGAACCTAAACCATATGAACAATAATTATAGGCAAAGTGTTTAAAAAAAGAGGATTCATTGTACGTTAGTCGGGACGACAGCAAGGACTGGCCTTCCTCTTCAGACAGAATATCTTCTTCCTCATCCTGACTCGACTTGCACAGAAAGAGGAAACTTAGCGTTCCAAGAACAGAGGTGACCAGAAGAGCTATAAACATCGTCTTTCTGTCTCTATCTGTGAGGGATCAGAATGAAATCAAAACACTCATTTCTGTAATGAAAGACATTAGGTGTGAATTAAATTAGTATGAACATGTGAGCAACAGTTAGTTTGGACTTTTTTTTTTTCAGTTTCATATTCCTCATAATGGATTGATAGCTACAGCAAAACCATTTCCGATCCATTATTTTCTAGATGTTGACTCCTGATATCATAAACCTGATTTGGTAATACCCATAGACTGAATATGTGTACAATGATCAATTAACATGCTCTAAAAAGCCACCTGACTTGGCCTCTAATGGTGGATATATCATGAAAATTTTACAATGTCCAGAATGAGCTCGAACCTACAGCATGTTTTAGAAATGTGTACAGTCCTAAATGCCATTCTTTCATTAAGTCTTTTCCTAACGTATCACGACAATGTTTAGATGTAAAGAGAGCTCAGTCTTACGCTCATAATAAAAAAAAAAGAAAGCTCTTTATAAATGTAAGGTAAGTATAAGTTCCCTTTTTAACTCTCCATTAAAATGTCATGTTTAGATCCAAGAGCTTTAGTGATGATTTCAGGCACAATGGCGAAGCCCATGGTAAATGGCTGCAGTTAAAAAAAAATTACAACCCTGTTGTTTATTTTTAAAAAATGTTTCAGAAGAAATAAAAAATAAGTTGTAAAAAAATAAATACTAAGTAATGATTGTCAAGATCATTATACATGATACAAGTTACCTGATATGTCAGTTTTTCCTTTCCAGTCTATATAAACATAAAGATTGCCGAACAACATACTGAAAGAAAAATGAAAAGAATGAAAGTTACTATAGCAAAATCAAATTTCAACAAAAATCATTTAGCAATATGGTTAAGAAATCTGCTGGTGAATAATTCCCAGGGTTGCTAACATTTCTAGGCTTTGTTGAATGGATTATTTTGCACATGACACATTACACTTCTTATGGTACGGGTCTGCTTTACCAATCAGACAGATCGATTTCATTACCATGTCACGCTACTTTATGTACAAATGTTAAAGATTATGGTCTCAGCACTGGGGCCTGGATTACCTGCATTGCAACAAAGCCCAAAACACTGCTGTGTTCCTGTTAATGGTGGAGACATCCGAATTCCCCACCAGAAAGCGACCTTGAGCCGTCCAAAGCACTGTGGACACAAATCAAGCGTTTACTTTAATCCATGTGTGTCAGTGTGTCAGGACTCTGACCAAATATTATAGCTTTCGCTCCAGTCTTGACCAAACAATTGATTTGAGATTGTACCGGATTATCCTTTAATAACTTATTAAACAACACAAATCTAGACCTGGCTGTGTGGCTGGGTTGCTGTATTTATCCGCAAAGAGGATCTATAACGAAGGTCAAATGATTGACTTGCAGCGCTGAATGAAACACTAGTATGAAACACCTGAGAAGAACGAATACTTACAGGCTGCTCCCATCCCAATCAGTACTGAGGTCAAATAAAAGGACCAGGTTGATGGAGTAATAAAAACAGCTATGTAACCACTAAAAGACAAGGAGAAAGATCAGGGTATTTAAATGTTTGTTTGTTTGTTTATAATTTAACACCATGCTAGCTACCATGGCTATTTTCATGGCGAGAAACAGGTTTAAATATCAGGAAAATTTACGAAACTTTTTTTACAGTATATAAAAAAAAAAAATCTAAAACTAAATCTGGCCTCACCTCATTAAAAATCTATTCATATGAATCAACTGGGAAAAAAAAAAAAGAATCACAGTCCATTAAAATATGCCTCAAAGATATTGGAATTTGAGATACAGGGCATAAAGGAGGATCTTCACCCCTTCACCCAAAAACTTGTGAGTGAGTCTGGAGTGGCCTATTCGGCAACACGTGTAGATGATATGGTCCCAGCGAAATAATGTTTTCTACCAACAACAGCATTCAAGTTTAATTGTACTACAGTACATTTATCCCAATAGATTTGCTTTTTTTTAAGGCGCAAGAGTTTATAATGGGTTTAAGGTCTGAAGGAGGGAGGTATTTAAATAAATATCCTAAATATTCACACCAACAAAATGGACATATTGTGTCATTTATGATACTTGCCTGTAAAGAATTCCACTGACGAACATGGTAAACTGTGGTCCGATTACCGCTACCACGGAGGGGGCAAATAAATTAGCAAACGAAAAAACTCCATATATTATGCCAAGGCTGAAAAAGCCAAAAGAATGTGTGTTAATGTGCACTAATCAAAGATGTGAAATATTTCCATAAACAATATAAACAGTGTAGGAGGTGCTGTATATACTTCAGACATAGATCATATTTTTCAGGCCACAGACCTACTGTTTTCTACAGAGACACTTATTTTAGTGATTCAGACAGTACAAGTTAATCTCTCTGTATGTCCCTCTATCCTTATGAAACTGGTCCTTACCTGTGATACCCACTTCCACTGAAAGTAGCATTATTCAGACTTTTCACCACAGTTTGCTGAAAAGAAATAAAGCAAATTAATTATGCAACAAAATCAGTTTGATAGTATATAGACTTCTAAATTAATCCCACCAAGACGATAACTTCTCCCAATACTCCACCCAAAGAAATCAACCAAAGATATGAGTGAGGAGGTGTGTGTCAAACTACTTGAGACAACCATCTCATAACACACCAAATAAGAATATCATTTGTACAAGAACAATACTGTATATGGCCAAAAGTACATGGACACCTGATCATCACACTCATATGTGGTTCTTCCCCAAACTGTTGCAAAAAAATTGGAAGCATACAATTGTATAGAATGTCTTCATATGCTGTATCATTATAATTTCCCTTCACTGGAACTAAGAGGCCCAAACCTGATCCAACTTGACAATGCCCCTGTAAACAAAGCGATATTCATGAAGACATGGTGTGTTAAGTTTGGAGTGTAAGAACTTCAATGTCCTGCTCAGAGCCCTGTCCTCAACCCCACTGAACACCTTTGTGATGGACTGGAACACCGACTGCACCGCAGACCTCATTACCTATCATCAGTGCCTGATCTCACTAACGCTCTTGTCTCTGAATGAAAACAAATCCCCACAGCCACGCTCCAAAATCTAGTGGAATGCTTTCCTAGAATAGTAGAGCTTATTATAACAGCAAAGAAGGAATAAATCTGGACTGAGATGTTAAACAAGGATAAACGTGTGTAATGGTCTGGTGTCCACATACTTTTGGCCATATAGTGTTATCCATGTTTATGCATGGTATCACAACCATCATGGCCTGGTTTGGCATGATAACTACCTATTCTAAGAGTAATACATATCACTTCATCAAGTCCACGGAAAAAAAATCTGCAGACACACACTCTGTAACAATAAACATTACCCCAGAGACTGCACTGTAAATTAAGATACATTTTAGGAAATTTAACTGACAGTCATCATTTCTGAAGACTTGCCATTTCTTAAGAGACTTGATGCAAAAATGGTAGATGTTTTCTAAATTGTTAAGGACTATTTAAGGAAATCCTTGCTTGGAAATTCTCCCCAGTTACTCACAGGGTCCTATCTTCAAAGATGTGGCTCCAAATTTTTCCATTTTTGATCCAATAATGACCACTACAGGCATCCTGTCCACAGATGTCTGTGGTCAAAGATCCTACAGAAGTTCAGAAAGGCCATGAGTTGTTTATTTTTTTCTCTGTACCGTGATCTTGAGATCAAAAGAAAACTAAGTTGTGGTTTTAAAAGTGCTTTTCTCAATATCACAAGTTATTTTTCTCATGATGTTGAAACACATGATTAGGCATACATGCTGTACATCATGTCTGAATGCATCCGGTTTTACTTTAATCAGGAAGTGACACCAAAGGAAATGCTACACAATTTCCAAATCAGTGTCGATCACTTGAGGAGGTGACTTAGAAATGTACAACTATACCACTGTGGACAATATACAGGGTGTCCCAAAAGTCTCTATACATAGGGGAAATTAACACGTTTTAGCCAAATGTCTTCCAAAATGTTACATACCCAGCTTATATTTTGTAATATATATATATATATATATTTTTTTTTCAGATAGCCTTTGAAGAACGCATTTCACAAAAGAAGAATGTATTGAAATCATTCTTGTGGCTGGATTGGGAAGCTGTCACAAGGTTACATTGAATTTTAACAGGAAACATGGGAAGCACATCACACACGACACTGCTGCCAAACTTATTCATGAATTCAGAAAGACTGAACGTGTTGCGGACCGACCGAGGAGAAGTGGATGTCCACAAACATTCACTGACGAAGACACAACTGATGTGGTTCTGCATACATAGTCTCCTGTATATGGAGACTTTTGGGACACTCTGTAATGACCCTGAACGTGTGGCCAGTTTCATTGCCTGTCATCTTGAGATGTCTCCATGGTTATGGCATTATGTTTGAGACATAATTACTGCAGAATCCCCATAACACCAATACATGACAACGTGCCACTGGCCACAATAATGTAATTCTAGTATGCCTCTGAAAGCAACTTTTGTTATCTTGAGATCATGAGAAAAATATGTTGTTATCTCGAGGAAACAATACAGACAAAAATAAATAACTCGTGGCCTTTCTAGAAACAATTTGTGTCCTGTTCTCACATACATGATCTCCTGATCTGTGTTGGATCACTCAATATAACACACTTTCACAGTATAAAAATATGTCGATTCAGAAAAGTTTAAATCTGATATGAAACTGCTTTTAATTCAGTATTGGAGATTTGCATTTGCAGCATTTCGGCAAATCCTTTATCCACACACTTTACTTTTTGCACTTTTACCTTTTTAGGAAACTCAGACTTAATCTAATCTATTAAACCTTTCTAGAGTTATAGACTGACTTTTATAACTTTATAACCATTATCAAAGTGGTGTAAATTCCAGAAAATGCAGTGTCACTGAAGGTATCTGGCTTGATACACACCCAGTGCCCTTGTTCCACACCTCTGACTTTATAATCATCCAGATTGCAACCATGAGATGCGCCTGACTCGGATTTGTGAAACAACGAACAATTATACACTCTGCGAGCGAACACAAACTGTCTGCGTATTTTTATATCACTTTCCTATTACAACTTAAACAATTTTTAACAAACCACGAACCCCCTTCATCATTTAATCAAGCAATATTCTCAACAAATTAACTCACAGTCAGGCTCAAACAAACATCCATAAGAAGCCAGCATCAGTGTATATTTATAAGAATAGTTTGGGAACATAGATCTTACTCACTTCTATATTGCCACAGGTTGTGAAGGCTGTAAAAAGGAGTAAAAAAGCTATTCCCAGAATCACCACATTATATGTCCTGATGTCGGCCATCTCTCTCTCTCTCTCTTTCTCTTCAGTGTTGTGCAAATTTGAGTTTTAGCACAATCTGGACATTCTTAGTAAAAACTCAGATCCATTTCAGGAAAACAAGAAACTCTAACAGTGGTACACATTGTAAAGTGGTGTTTTAGCTAGAGAACATCTAAATGAACCCCAACACACAACACACACACATCTGGTGTGTGCCCACAGCAGGAATGTCAGATCTGACCAGCATGTGATCACTTAGGTCCGTCTCCACAGGCTCTTTTGGAAATGACACCAGGATCCAATTAAAATATAAAGGTTTAAGATTGTAGTTTGATACAAACAGCAACAACAACAACAACAGCAACAACAACTAGTAACTATAACTAACAGCTATAGGCTGTGACTCTACTTAAAGATCAAATTGAGCACTAAAACAATCAAACATACCATTTAAAAAAGAAAAAAAAACTGTATTTACAGCTTGTGTGCTCTTAATCACACTGCTAATTATTTATCTCATTATAACCGTGCATGGTTCTGTAAGTTACAACTTTTCCTAGTCCTTTCAGCTCTGAACTGTTTTATATAACCTGTGCACGTTCACGTAAAGGTTTTCTATTATTTCGTAAAATCATAAACTATACAAAGTCAACAGCTCTTCGAGTAACTCCATTAACGCTCTGATGGCGGACACCACGACATCTAGAAGTACAAAAAAAATAAAATAAAAAATATATATATATATATAAATAAATAAACAAAATCGATTTTCCAGATTTTCCGAATCGCAAAAAAGACTCACTACGGAAGCCTATCCGGTTCAATCCGTGACAGCGCGTTTCTTTCCCAGCAGGCATTCCTCATATTGTACACAATCATCATGGCGGCTCAGGATGGTAGGTTCATGCCGAAAACCTGTTTCCATTCTACATGGGACAGACCTTTCTTCTTTTCAGAGTGTTTAATTAAACTCCTTAATGTCTCTGTGACATGATCTAAACGTGTCAGGGTTATATTTCCTTGATATGCTGTGAACAGCTAGCTAACTCGCCTCGTTGAAAACTTAAGCACTAGCTAGCTCTTGGCGAACTTAAGGAGCTGTGTTAGCTGCTATGCTATGTGTACCAGCGCCAAGTCTGCTTGTTTGTTCAAATTTATGCTAATAATAACAATACTAAAGGAAAAACACTGGACGGTTAGCTAGAAAGTAAATGGTGGCACCTAGTGAGTGACTGGTGTTGTGTAAGTTAACGCTACGAAACTAGCCAAGTTACCATGGAGACTTTTCTAGATGGTTCAGCGTTAGCTTGCCAACGTCAGCTAGCTAGCTAACAAGCTAATCATTTAGCATCATCATCTTTATCGCTCTGAATAAGAATAATTCCTGTGTAGAAATAGTCACTACTTAAATTAAAAAATATACTTTTGGAAGATATTACTGTAAACGATATAACAGGGTGTTTTAGTGGCGTGACAGTGCATTTCATTTCACAGAAGACATCAAGATATAATGTGTTTGTTTTACTAGTATGCTCGTGTAGATAATCAAGATGAATGCTCTCTTCAAGACTAGTTACTAGTAAGCTCTTTCTAAGTGAAATGAAAGCTTTTCACATTTCTACATATTACTGGTACGTTAAATCTTCTCTGGCAAGCATCGTTACTCAGTAATCGACTGTGTCTGGAGGTCGTCTCTTTTCACTGTCAATCTGTCCTAATGCGTCCATCTCTCCTTGAATGTACAGGAAGCGAGGGAGTGGAAATGGAAACCGAAGTCAGCCTGAAAGCATCAGAAGTCTCGTCTGACGAGTGCAGCAAAGGAGACAAAGCCGGGGCCGAACAAGCCGTCGTGGCAGACGGGGAGAACTCCTCGCTGTCTCAGGTCTCCGCTGTCAGCAACGGAGATGACGGCGAGGAGGGGAAGGAGATGGTGGAACTGAAAATTATTTGGAACAAGAACAAATATGATCTTAAAATGCCTTTAGATGGAACCGGGGCGAAACTGAAAGAGAGAATTCACACACTTACTGGTATGAAATGTCTTTAGGCTAGGGTGTAAATATAGGTATATAAGAGTATAGCGGTTCTCTTTTTTTTTTTAATGGTAAAACAATTTAACAACGCAATAATTTTTCTCACTGGAAAATGATCAAATACCCTCTCAAAATACTTGTTTATCTTTAATCGTACACACACGGATAAGTATTTTGCATCTACATTTAATAATGTCTCTGTGCTAATACGTACAGTCCCTTCAGGATCGCAGGAATGACCGCGAAATCGAGAAAACAGCGCAATATTGAGACAAGCTTGCAATTTTTACAAAATGACAGCAGATTTTCTGTGGAGAAGTGGTAGCTCATTGGTTAAGATGTTATGACTTCTGATCGGAAGTCATATCAAGTTCGAATCCCAGTACCGCAAGGTGCCACTCCTGGGCCCTTGATCAAGGCCCTTAACCCTCAACTGCTCAGATGTATAAATGAGATAAATGTAAGTCGCTCTGGATAATGGCGTCTGCCAAATGCTGTGAATGTAATTTGCACCAAGACATGTCATCGCAACGCGCGTTCAGCTGAAGCCCTCTTCGATTCATGTGCGTCGAAGACGCATGTAAAAGCTCTCGTTAACGAACAAACATCACTGCGAAAGAGCATGCAAATCAATTTCATACAATTGCAATTCTGACAATTCAAGCAGTTTTCTGCAAAAAAGAAAATGTATGGAAAAATTCTGCAAGTTGCATCGCAAATTTAGAAAAACATGCTGCAGCAAAATCAAGCATTTTCTGCTACAGCAATCACAAAAACAAAAAACTCTGTGAAATCCTGTACAGACTAATAAATAATTGGCACTCTTTCGACATGATATGAAGGTATTTGGTTATTATATGAGGATTGTTTTAAAATAGCAGTAACTGTGGTTCATGCCAGATTAATGTAATTACAGTTTTTGCTGTTTTATAGAATGTACCATAAGCATAACCCAACTGCTGGAGAGTTTTGTTTTGCTTCCCAACATTTAGCGAAGTTTGCTTTGCTGACAAATTGAGACAGGATATAATACATTGCATATTAAATGTACACTGCACAAATATGGCCAAAAGTTTTTGGACACCTGACCATCACACCCATATGTGGTTCTTTTCCGAATTGTTGGCACTCAGTTTGAAGCACAGAGTTGTATAGAATGTCTTTGTATGCTGTAGTTTCATAATTTCCCTTCACTGGAACTAGGAGACCCCGAACCTGTTCCAGTACGACGATGCGCAAAGTGAGCTCCATGAAGACAAGGTGTTAAGGTTAGAGTGGAAGAACTCGAGTTTCCTGCACAGAGCCCTGACCTCAACCCCACTGAACACTTTTGGGATGAACTGGAGCCTGATCTCATCCTCACTAACGCTCTTGTAGCTGAATGAACACAAATCCCAACATCAGTGCTCCAACTATTGGAAAACCTTCCCAGAGGAGTGGAGGTTATTATAATAGCAAATTAGGGACTAAATTGCGAATGAGATGTTCCAAAAATTAAACCCGCATGCATGTGATAGTCAGGCGTCCACAAAATTTTTAGTGTAAAATGTATATTGTGTTAGTGTTTGTAATGGGTGCCCTGACTCTTCAGAAAAGTTTCTGATTAACTCTGATGAATTCTCTTGTGTAGGTCTTCCACCCGCTATGCAGAAGGTAATGTACAAAGGACTGCTACCAGAGGACAAAACGCTTCGTGAAATTAAAGTCACAAACGGTGCGAAAATAATGGTAGTTGGGTCTACGATAAACGACGTACTAGCTGTAAATACACCGAAGGAAGTAATTCAACAAGAAGTCAAAGCTGAAGAAAACAAAAAAGAGCCGTTGTGCAGACAAAAGGTGGGAATCCTTATTTTATTCTTTTTTCCACACCACACTTGGCAGTGCTTTTGCCCCGTGAACAAAGGGATGCACATATAAATATACAATTATCTTTGGTCGCTTTATTTACATTATTAGCCTCGTAAATCATTTTCTGTTGTAGCAACATAGAAAAGTGTTGGACAAAGGAAAACCTGAGGATGTTATGCCGTCAATAAAAGGAGCTAAGGTAATAAAAGTCGTTGATTTGTTTATGAAACGTTTACACGTTATGTTATGCTGTTCTACAGAGGTATGCTGCTATCAAGTGTTAATGTATCAAATGTTAAAGGTGTTTATGTAAAATGTGATTAGCATTTTCAAGGACCTTTAGATGGTTAAGAAAACATATATTACTCCAATATTCATTAATTTATTCATTCGTTTCTTATATACGTATAGGAGCGTTTACCAACAGTGCCTTTATCTGGAATGTACAACAAATCTGGCGGAAAAGTACGGCTCACTTTCAAACTGGAGCAGGATCAGCTGTGGATTGGAACAAAGGGTGATGACTTCTTTCTTCTTAATGTTGTTATTATTAGTAGTAGTACTAGTAGTAATCAATATGTTGTTTTTGTGATATGTGACCTCTATCTCTATGTTTTTGCTTTACAGAAAGGACAGAAAAAATCCCAATGGGGTCCATCAAAAATGTTGTAACTGAGCCAATAGAAGGTCATGAGGATTATCATATGATGGTATGTTTGCTTTTCTATATGTGCTATTATTTTAAATTTGAGGAAACAAATTTGGAGGTTTGTCCAGATTGTATAAAAAAGTTACACCTGTACATCTGCTCGTTCATGCAGCTACCCAATCAGGCAGACATGTTGCAGCAATGCAGTGTGCAGATACAGGCCAGAAGCTTCAGTTAATGTTCATATCAGAGATCAGCATGTGGGGAAAAAATGTCATCTCAGTGACTTTGACCATGGCATGGTTTGTTTGTGCCAGATGGGCTGGTTTGAGTATTTCAGAAAATGCTGATCTCTTAGGATTTTCATGCACAACAGTCTCTAGAGTCTACACATAATGGCTTTAAAAAAAATAAAACCTCCAGTGAGCAACAGCTCTTTGAGTGAAACGCCTTTTTGATGAGAGAGGCCAGTGAAGAATGGCCAGTCTATGGTATGTCTGATAAGCACTCTTTAAGACCGTGGTGAACAGAAAAGCATCTCAGAGCACAGAATACGTCAAAGTTTGTGGCAGATGGACTACAACAGCAGAAGATCAGGATCCACGCCTGTCAGCCTCAGAAAGCTGAGGCTTCAGTGGGCACAGACACTCCCAGAGTGGAGACTTGAAGACCGTAAAACCGTAGCCTGGTCTGATGAATCTCGGTTTCTGCTGAGGCACACAGATGGTAGGGTCAGAATATGGTGGTGGTGTCATGTTGTTGGGAATGTTTTCTTGGCACACACTGGGCCCTTTAATATCAATTAAACATTGCTCGAATTCCACGGTCTATCTGAGTGTTGTTGCTGACCATGTGCATCCCTTCATGGCCACAGTTTATCCATCTTCTAATGGCTACTTCCAGCATCATCACGCACCATGTCACAAAGTTGTCTCAAACTGGTTTCATGAACATGTACTTCAAAGGTCTCCCCAGTAACCAGATCTTAATCCAGTAGAGCACTTTTGGGATGTGGTAGAAGTGCAGTTATGTAAAGCAAGCATGTGAACATGGATCAGAATCTCAGGGGAATCCAAGCCATTAAGAATTCTGAGAGCAAGACAGAAAAGGGTGGCAGGAGGAGTGTGGGTTGGTTCCAGGAGTGGAACCCGATGTGGTTATAGCCTTAAGCCCAGATTACACTAATGCATTTTCAATCTTCGTCCACACTGGTGTTTCTGCTGTGTTTCAGAAACAATCTTTGTCCACACTATGCAACCAAAAACCCATGTCACATAACCATTCGTGCACACTGGGCATGTGCATACAAGTGTAAACAGGAAGTTGGTTGCTAGTCCAAACCGGCGTTCTATGTAGGGCTTACGCTGCTTGAAATGAGATTTGTTCCTGATTGCGCTAATCGTAGTTCGCCTCTTGTGCATGTAGGCAGCTGCAGTATTATAAAATACACAATTTAACTGCACATTGGCTGCTAAGAATGATGACAAAGCCAGCAAAGCTCACGGTTCAGTCTCAGTGTTGTGTATACGATCAAGGTAGCGTAACCGTCATATGGTAGGGGCTTGACGTATCAGGGAAGGGTACGCAATGATCCAGAAGACCCAATAAGGAAGCGAATGTGGGTGAAGCCACACCTTTGTTTTCAAAAGTCTTCATTTTGTTTCGTTTACACTGAAACACGAGCCTGGAGTTTTCAAACTGAAACAGGGTCTTCGGCATTTCCGAAAGTCTCCATTTTCAAGGGTCGAAAACGCCGGAGTAGTGTAGACGACAGGTGTAACTGTATCAGAAATTATGCGCTTTAAAATGAAAACACAGTTGTGTAAACAGGCCCTTAAATTTTGATGTGTTTTGAAATGCTTTTCTGCTGTCCGCGGTTATTTGAGTTACTGTAACCTTCCTGTCAACTCAAACCAGTCTGTCCATTTTCCTCTGCGGTATCTCTTCAACAAATTGAAGTGTTTAACCCTGCAGAACTGCCGCTCAGAGGATGTTTTTCATGCATCTGACACCAAATGTTGGAGGTGTCATGTTTTCAGGTTGTTCATCCATCCATCCTTTTGTGCATTTTTTCTGAGATTCTCATTGGTGGGATATCTCAAGAACGAGTGGTTGAATACTTGTAGGATTTATAATGGAACTGATTAGACTTTAGAATTGAGCCAAACATGTTCAAGTTCACAGCAAGGTCAAATGTCTGAAATAGTTTTTCTTCAATGGCATCCATTCTGTTTGTCATACAGAGACCTTATTTAAACCTTCATGTTCATGAGCGCAAGGCCAATTCTTTGGCCTTGTACAAGGACCATATTTATTGATTAATATAAAAATATATTTATATATAAAGCACCCTAGCTAAAATGCAGAGTAATAAGTACACCCAGGGCAAAACAGATGCCCCAGTTGACTCATTCCTGAAATCCAAAAGTATAGAGAAACACACTAACAGCTCCTGTTAGTCACTAGCTGGCTATCATGAGTTCTGCTGCTACACAACTTTACTAGTTGTAGCTATACAAACTCCAAAACAAGGATGGCTATTATTCACTAGCGACCAAATAGGAGAGCAAATAAATGACTTGCCTTATCCATTTTCCACTTACAGTATGATATCAGACTCTCGCTCTCTGACTCCTGTTCAGTTTGTTTACTTTCTCACGCTGGCATATGGCATACGTGTAAAAAAAAAATAAATAAATAAAATTCCGGTTTCAACCTGACAGCTCAGAGAATTATGGTTTATGGACTGTCATGGTTTATGCAAACACAGTGTAGTACTTATGTTTGCTTATCCTGGTGTATTTGAATGCTGATTATGCGTCTAATGCTAACTAATATTTAAGTGCAAGAACAAAATTTTTTACAGTTCGTTAATTAAGTTATTATTTGGATTACGTAACAAGGTTTTTGGCTGCCGTGGTCGATTTGAGCACTTGGATCACAAATGTGCCTCTGACGAGCATAGCATGCTGTTTGCACTAGTACTTGCCTCTTCACTTCTAATCAGATCATGCGAGACAGATACCGCATTTGAATAGAACCATGGTACCAATGTGGGTCAAGGCTTTTGTTCTATCTGAGTGCTTACATACTTACAATAAAGAGATTTGGTGATGTCTGCACTGATTGAATTGTTAGAATTACACTGGATATAAAGGTAAAAATGTTTCTTTATCTTCAGCTGTCTAACTGAGGTTTTCTGCCTAAATAGATTGATATTTGGGGCTATCCATGATTCCTTCTATCTTGAGTAGAGCCCCAGTCCCACCTGAAGAGAAGCAGCCCCATAGCATGACGCTGCCAAAACCATGTCTCACCATGGGTATGGTGCTCTTTGGGTGATGCTCTGTCTTGTTTTTGCACCTTCAGATCATCTAAAATTATACAAAAAAAGTCCTACCTTGTTCTCATCAGACTAAGGCCCTGTTTACACTAGTGTGTTTTCATTTTAAAACACATAACTGTTGCTACGGTTACGTCTGTCATCTACACTATTCCGGTATTTTCGACCCTCGAAAACGGAGACTTTTGGAAACACTGAAGACCCTGTTTTAGTTTGAAAACTCCGGGCTCACATTTCAGTGTAAACAGACCAAATCTAAGACTTTTGAAAACGAAGGTGTGGCTTCCCACATTCTCCCCTGATTGGGTCTCCCCTGATCTGGATCATTGCATATCCTTCCCTGATTCGTCGAGCCCCTCTCCTTAGAAGCCTCTGATTTCATATGACTGTTACAGTACCTTGATCGTATACAAAACAACACAGAGACTGAACCGCAAGCTTTGCTGGCTTTGTTGTCATTCTTAGCAGCCACTGGGCAGTTAAATTCTGTATTTTATAAAACTGCAGCTGCCTACATGCGCAAGAGGCACACTCTTAGAGCAATAAATGAGAAAAAAATCTCATTTCAAGCGGAGTAAGCCCTACATGGAACGCCGGTTTGTTGTGCCTCCCGGTGACTAGTAACCAACTTCCTGTTTACATTTGTATGCGCATGTCCAGTGTGCATGTATGGTCATGTGACATGCGTATTCGGTCGTGTAGCGCAGACGGAGATCGTTTCTGAACACAGCGGAAACGCCAGCGTGGACGAGGATTGTTTTGATTTTAAAACGCACTAATGTAAACAGGCCTATAACACATTTTACCACATGGTTTGGGGGTGATTTAGGGGGCTTAGATTTATTTTTTTTGTCAGAAAGGGCTTCTGTCGAGCCACCCTACCCTATAGCCCAGATATGTGAAGTATACAAGAGATTGTTTTCACATGCCGGTAGTGACCAGTACTTGTCAGATATTCCTGAGGCTACGTCAATGTTGCTGTAAGTCTCTTGGCAGCCTTCCTGATAAGTTTCCATCTTTGGAGGGACGTCCTGTTCTCAGTGATGCCACTGTTGTGCCCCATTTTCTCCACTTGTTGATAATGGCCTTCACGGTGTTCCATGGTACATCTGTTTTGGAAATTCGTTCGTACCCCTCTCCTAACTGATACGTTTCAACAGTGAGATCCTGTACATGCTTTGTAAGCTCTTGATGAAACCAAATGAAAATCCTACACAAACAGCTGACCTTCATTTGTGGTTAATCAGAATAATTTTAATGATGATGGCTGTATGATACTTTTGAACATGAGTTTGAATGTGAATGGTCAATGGTTCATTCTGAGCACAGTCAGATGCCCTATTATAAAAGGGTGTGCACACTTATGCAACTAGGTTATTACGTTGTTGGAAAAACATCTGACCTGATTTATTTTGGTTTCTTTTTTTTTTGCACCTCAAAAACCTGCAATTTTAACGGGTGTGTAGATATTTTTTTTATATGTACTGTAACAAGAGAAACATTGTGGCTGCATCAGAAACCTGCACTCTGGTATCATTTAGAAGCAAACATCACCTGCACCAAAACACTGGCAAACATCTGCATGGGTTTTTTTTTTTTTTTTTTTTTTTTGTCTTGTGAACAAAGTCATTTCCTTTTCTTTTATTTCCTTACTCTGTTTTATACTGTAAACTACAGTGTTCTCAGTAACACTGGTACTTTAACCTGGTTAAATGTCAGTCTTCTTTCCAAAATTAATAACTCTGCCTTAATCCTAAACTTACCTCATACACCTTCTGCTCATTTGGATAATTCTCATGAAATCAAAGGTATGCTCAGCAGTAATATATTAAATGTTTAAAACACAGTTTAACAAAACAACAATATGAAAACCTTAAAACCTAACATTATTTTATCTTTTCTAAATCATCCCGATTAGTCTGAGTCTGGCACTTTTTAAATGTCGACAAACGGAACAAAACGGACTTATTAGAGAGATACTAGAAACTTTAGGAGTGGCCAAATCAACAATTTGGTACATTCTTAAAAATGCACTCGTGAGCTCAGTAAAAGCAAAAGGCCTGGAAGACCACAGAAGATACACAGAAGATAACTAAAGTGGATGATCTCAGATGATGTGAACCCCTTCACAACATCTAGCCAAGTGAAAAACACTCTGAAGGACGTAGACGTATCATTGTCAAAGTCTACAATCAAGAGACACCTTCATGAATATCAGTACAGAGGGTTTACCTAAAGATGCAAACCACTGGTAACACTTAGGAACAGAAAGGACAGATTAGACTTTGCTAGAAAACAACTTGATAAAAATATTTTTTTAAAAAGCCTGGAAACATCTGGAACAAGATTATTCTTTGGACAGATGAAACCAGGAATAACTTGTACCAGCATGATGGGAAGAGGAGAGTATGGAGAAGGAAAGGATGGGCTCATGATCCAAAGCATACCACAGCATCTGTCAAACATGGTGGAGGAAGTGTTATGGCATAGGCGTGTATGGCTGCCAGTCACTGGGGTATATTGATGTGACTGCTGTAGTATTCTACTGAATTCTATAGTGTATAGAGTTATACTTTTTGCTCAAATTCAGTCAAATGCTGCAAAACTGATAGGACAGTGCTTCACAGTATAGATGGATAATGACCCAAAACATAATGGTAAAGCAACCCAGGTGCCTTTTAAAGCAAAGAAATGGAATGTTCCTAAATGTCTGATGAGCTCAACCCAATTGCGCATGCTTTTCACTTACTCAAGAGAAAACTGAAGGCAGAAAGACCCACAAACAAGCAGCAACTGGGTCTCTTGGAGGCTGCAGTAAAGACCTGGCAAAGCATCTCAAGGGAGGAAACTCAGCATTTGGTGAGGTCCATGGGTTCCAGATTTCAGGCAGTCACTAACTGCAAAGGATTTGCATCCAAGTATTAAAAATCGTTATTGTTAAACCCTTGAATTAAAGCTGAACGTCTGCACGTCAGTCACATCTTGATCGCTTCATTTCAAATCCATTTTGGTGGTGTACAGAGGCATAATTATGAAACTTGTGTCCCTGTCCAAATACTTATGAACCAGACTGTGCATAATGGGCATAAAGCGGTATCGGCTGTAAAAGCTGTACGTATTCTCGTTAATAATATTAAGTCTCATTACCAACACCGTTATTATTCCCGTAACGCATCTTAATTTAGTATACACAAGTATTTAAATGTTGATTCTAAATATTCTTACTGAAGTTTACCATGAAACTTTTTTTAACACTACTTTAGTCTGATTTAAAAAAAAAAAAAAGTTGCTTTGATGTAAGCGTTTATGTTTTGGTAATGAGAAAAGTGGTGAATATTTATGAAAATTAATAATGAATAAATTAATGGTATTTGTTTTAGTAAACATACAAATTAAGTCTTAAAATCTGTTTTGATTTTTTTTTTTTTTTAATAAACAATCCACTTTACCATTTTTCTGTTGCCGTAATGAGATTTTATAGCAGCGAATCTACATAATGTAACTCTGTCTACAATTTCAGACCTAACTGTTTATGTTCCAAAGCAAATGATATCAAATAAATTATTTAAAATCTCATGAGAACAAAATCACTATTTTGTGAGTTGACGATTTAGAGCCTACCTTTTTAAAAAATATATTTTTATTTAACAAGCGTTTAAAAGTGAGACAAAGGGAATGTTTTGAATTTTTTTTTTAATTTTTAGTAGATCACCAAACCCTGGAATTTTTCTTCCCCAAGCATGTATTCTTATGATTTTAGTGATCAGGATTTACTGAAATTACTTAAAGCAGCTTTAAGTTATACTTCAATATACTTTTGATATTTATACAAATTCCACTATATGCATGAATTTGATGGTTACGATCTCAAATGTGTAATGTGTATTTCTTCTTCATATTGCCAGTGTGTTATGTAACGTTTTTGTTTACTTTCTAGGCGTTTCAGCTGGGTCCGACGGAAGCCTCTCAATACTGGGTTTACTGGGTGCCTGCGCAGTATGTTGATGCAATCAAAGACACAGTCCTCGGGAAGTGGCAGTATTTTTAACGTGCCTCCTCTATTGACACTGAAGAACTGGGATTTGGAGCAAAAACAACGACCTTAACTGGACCCTGCGTAATGATTTAGGGAACTTTTGATTTTTTTTTTTCAACCGTATTAAAAACTGAAGGAATTCCGGTGGACAATTTTTTTCCTGGGTTTTAAGTGCACTAAATCGCATAATCCCATTTTTTCAACCCGTCTCACCTGTTTTTTAAGCAACCCCCAAGGATTAAAAAAAATTGTACAGAACTTACATGTGAAAGAAATAAAATATTATTTAAGGAAAATGATTGATGGACCAGGGAGATTTTTATCTTGTACAGTTTGTTGGTGTACCATCATACAGTTCAATCAAACCAAAGTTCATAACAACTCATTGTTTAAAAATGCTTTGCCATGCAATGGTACCACATATAATTAAAGTTAATTTAAATAAGTTGGTATAAAATAAATTGACATAAGCCACTTTAAATACAGTGAATACTTTGAGATGAATTAAGAATTGATGATGTACAGTATATGTACTGGAGGTAAATGAAAAAATGGAAACACCAGAGAAAGCATATAAATCCCTTATTAATTTAATACATATTCAATTATGCTTTTGTTATAAAAGGCAGTTTTACTAAAATTATCACCATCTAAAAGACTGAGAGACTGATTCCTACTAAAAACAACACACAATTCAGTGTCCAAATTGCAAATGTGCATCAAAAGTGGATCTATGAGATCTTTGAAGGACACAACTTTAAAAATGACAACAGAAGTCCATTAAAACTTTCTCCTCTCACATGTGTTATTTAACATCTGCACTGGAATCTAAGCCTTTAACTTTTGCATTTTGGGGAGGAAATAATTTTGGATTTACACATGATACTCATACAGTCAAAAAAAGAAATTATGAAGGTTACTTTAAAGACCAAATTCAGCTCCTCGTTATAAATATAACACAATTTTGCCAAGGTGTTTCCATTGTTTTGTGAGCATCCTGTATGTTACCGATTATGCTATGTACCACTCTATTCTCCACAATGTTAAATTTGTACCTCTCGTGCTTTCATGACAACCTGTGACATCAAGCTGTGCATCCTCAGCGTTCTGCTGCCTGGCTAGCAACCTCAAACTGGATGTATGAAAGAAAAGATTGTTCTACACAATTTAATGCCATATTTTCTCATCTGAAACAATGATATTGTTCTCGTTCTTTGTTTGCTTTATACAACCAGGTCACACTTGTGCAATGTCAATAATGGTGCTAACCAGTAATAAGCGTTTTATTTTACAGTTAAAGAGTAAGCAGCTCAACAAAGATATCCTCATGACAGTATTTAATTTAAACAGTAATGTACATGGGACAGACAGTGACAATTTCTGTTCTAACACCAACATGTGCTACTGTAGGCAACTTGACAAATCAGATGGATAAATGCAGCCTGATTATGACTGATAATTTAAATAAAGAACATGAGTCAATCCAATCCTGTCTTCTGCCATCCAAAACGTATGGGATTTGAATTCATGGATTTGAACAGAAAATAACTTGATACAAGTTTGTTTTGTTTTGTTGCTATAATAAAGTATGATCCCTTTGATGACTGATGAATGGTTGAACCTAATCAGTACAGGCACATAATCTGAGCCAGGCAATACATTTTTGTTGTTGTTGTTTTTACCCCTTTAGTAAAGGTTGTTGACATTCAGAAGTCAGCTTTTCAATCATTTACCATTGTCTATCCTCTCATAACAGTAAACAAAACTTCCATGAATGGCCAAATGGATGTTAAGGCCAAGAAGATCTTCTATTTCAACCCAATTGTTCATGAAATTCAGTAACAGATATACAAAATGGTGAAGGATAAAACAGCCAGTGTGTGCATGTGAATGCATGCATAGATCTTCCAGCAAAGTAGTGATGTATGACTCAGTATTTGCAATAAATACCACCATTATACAACAATCACTCCCTTTCTCCTTTTCACTTCATGTCAGACTATATGAACATGATATAGAGCTGAAGATGATCTCCTGTCGTTATTTTCTACAGTGGTGTGTGTCTTCTTCTACACTATATGGCATGTGGAAACCTGACCACCACACCCATATGTGGACCTTCCCTAAATTGTTGTTGAAACTCTTGTTCCCCAAACAAAGTTGTAAGCAAGCTATTGTTTAGAATGTCTTTGTATGCTATAGATTTAAGATTTCCCTTCACTGGAACTAAGAGGCCCAAACCTGTTCCAGCATAACAATGCCTCTGTACACAAAGCAAACTCCATGAAGGCATGGTTTGCCATGTTTGGTCTAAAAGAACTCAAGTGTCTTACACAGAGCCCTGACCTTAACCTCACTGAACACCTTTGGGATAAACTGGAACAGTGACTGCACCAAAGATCTCCTCATCCAACATGAGTGCCTGAATTCTCTCAAGCGCTTGTAGCATAATAGGCAAAAATTTCCATAGCCACACTCCAAAATCTGGTGGACAATATTCACAGAAGAACTGTTATAGCAGTTCGGGGACTAACTTTGGAATTGGATGTTCAAAGACATACGGGTATGCTGATCTGGTGTCCATATACCTTTGTCAATATTGTGTATATTACAAGCATTTTTCATAGAATGCTATGGGGCTCTGTAGCATCCTTTAGGTTTGTCACTTTTCCCTTGTTAGCATGCCCTGCTCTGCATGTAGCTAGTCAATGGCTGCCCTCAAGTTGCAGATGTGTATCTATTTTCCTGCCATATCCATTCTCTGTGTTCTCTTCTTTTTCAAATATTACACATTCCCTGCCAACTACCTGATTAAATGAGCTTGACATTAACACACTGCTAGCATGGTTGAGAATCTGGCCCTCAACATACCATGCACTGTTTATTGCAGAGCCTACCATTTGAGCCGCCAGTTTCAGCACCACTAGGGAGGGGCTGGTTTGGCTGCAGCAAGCTTGCATACTTCATCAGATTAGTGAGTCCTGATGATAATGTTGCAGGTATGCAAGCTGCAGTTCTGCTGCTGGATCTCAACCTTTTAGGGGCTCAAGGGCTCATCAGTACTTTTTGTCAAATTAAAGATCTGTGAGGGTTGAGCATAAGTAACTCAAAGTGTGCAGCCATAGGACTGGTTCACTTATGTGGACCAGAGTAATGTTATAATTCAAAGTCCTGCCCTTTGAACTGTATGCAGAAGAGGGAGAGGCACTTTTGGATAAATACCCATCCATGGTCAATGTAATCCTGCTTAGGGCCCAAAATGGCTGGCACAACCTTGATTTCTGCTGTTGCTTTCACTGGTTGTTGGAACAAATTGACAGATTCCTCCCCAAGCAGATCTGCTGTTAAAAATTGTTGTTACAAGATGGCAAACAAGATGTTGGCCTCATTAGTCAGGGTAATCATTGTCTGGTCAAATTGCTTAATGAAGCCTGGTCTAGCAGTCTGAACACCTCTGAACCCATCACCTACTAGCACATAGGGCCGCAGGTCTCTAAACAGTGGTGATGTGAAAAGCTCAAAGTGCCAAGACAGTCTGAGAAGGTTAACGAAGGAACCCAACTCAAGGTAGTCACTGTAGTCACAAGTGTTCATGCAGATAAGGACTGTATGAGGTCCAACATGTGAATAAGGTATGAAGAAGAAAAGGAAGGTAAGACAATGGTATTTATGGCAACTGTTGAGTCATACTTCACTTTGTGTCTTTGTCTCAGCATGTATGCGTATACACAAGGCCCCCAAATCACTAAATCCACCCCTGGGTATTCTTAATACACAAGATAAATAATGAAATGAAGGTTAATAGACCCTGTCCAAGGTGTACCCTGCCTCGTGCCAGATGCTCCCTGGGATAGGCTCCAGGTTTCCCTGTGACCCTGAAAAGGATTAAGCGGTATAGAAGATGGATGGATGCATGGATGGATGGATGGATGAAGGTTAATAGCAATGTCTCAAATTTAAGATGACCGCCCACATGAAAGTAAAACCAATGATGTCTATGACTGTTGGGACTCACAAGATCTGCCCTGAAACACCCATTAGGTATTTTTTATTCTAAACCCTGCTTTTAACCTTGGGTGGAGGAACTTTTCACACTTGTAATTTAGAAGTGGGGTTAGCATTGCTTTTTACCTGGGTTATGAAACCCTGCTTTAATTGCCATCGGGAGCAGCTTTAGCATGTGGAGACATGTGGGCCGGAAATCAAACTGTCAACCCTAAGATAAGTGGGCAACCCATTCTACCACCTGAGCCAGAGCCGTTCCTATGCAAATAAGAACGTTAATCCAGGGTTTAGGAATGTACAGTGTGAAACGTCAGCTTATGAATACCCAGTATTAATTGTTAACCACGGGTTAAAGTTTGAGCAGTGTGAAAAGTGCAACAAGATAACCCAGGATTCCGTTTAACCGGGGTTTAGAAAGTCCCAGGGTTAACTATTTCAAGAGGGTATAGCCCTTAGAGTGCTGCAGGGATGAGGTATTTTTGTAGGCCAACCCAGACGTTAGCATCACCCTGGTTCCCTCAACAAAAAACAATAGGATTTTTCCATTGGCTTTTAGATTATTGCAGAAAATAAACTCTGACCAACAAAAGTTTATGATTCTTACGTTTTATTCATCAAGACAATCTTCACAAATAACACAACTTGTATGAATTTTGAGGCCTAAATACAATCACCAGAAGTAGGAAGCTAAAGTTAGGCTATAAACGAACTACACCACGGCCGCGTGACTTCAACATCACCAAGCTTCCGACAACTCTTTCAATCTTTATTTAAAAAACAATACAATTGGAAAATACTATAAACGGATAAATCTACAAGTTGGAAAGGAAAGGAAACCCACTGATTTAGACAATGGAACCGGAAGTGTTAAAATCCCAACTCATTTCAGGGATTTAGGCTTCATTCCTGCAGCATTCTGGTTGCTTCTCAATACTCAAATTGAAGCTTCCTCATTTTCTCGCTCCTCCGTCCTCCAGCCCATGACCTGGAAATCGATCAACATCAACCATCTTGAAGGACATTTCTCTTGAATTCTCTAATTGCACCATGAGGAGTCGAGGAACGAGGAGTGAGGAAGCTTCCAGAGAAGCTAGCAGCGAGGATACACAGGTGTATCGTATGTCCGTGGTTTTCAAAGTGGGGGCCGTCAGGGCGCGCCCGGGGGAGCCTCAACAATTTGGTGTGAAAAATAAATAAATACATGATTTTTTTACATGATTTTTTTTTTCAGACAACCACACACACAATCAATTCCTAATGTAATATAATATAAAGATGTAAGATGTAAATATTAATTAAAAGAAGGGGGGGGGGGGGGGGGGGTTATATTCAGAAGTCTGTATTTTTAATGTGTTTTAAAGACATCTTGCAAAAGGGGGGCCTCGGTCAAATGTTAATAACATTTGGGGGGCCTTGCCCTGGAAAAGTTTGGGAACCCCTGTCCTATGCCGAAGTGTTTCTTGTTGAAAAACCTGACGCACGTATAAATTTCCCTCCTCCTTCATATCTGCCACAATCTCAAACAAAAAGTCTTTGGATGATGTGATGGAATTTTGTGTGAAATATAATTAAATAATGACACGCTTACAATGAGTATTGTAATTCACTGATCCTTGCATGTTTGGATATACAAAGCTGCACAAAAGATGCGATAATTTATGTATTGTTAATTAATTCACTATCAATGCATTTAGCTTTATTAAGAATTTTTTTATTAACAGAGCTCCAACAACATTATGGCAGATCCCTGAAGCGCAGTGAGGTCATCCAGCTGAGTCATCACAGTCATCATTAATTGACGTCGCTTTGAGGTGACTCTTGAGAGAGCGAGGATATTCCCTTCGATTTGCTTCGGTTCCACTAAAACTCCCTTCACTTGTTTTGGAAAGATGTTAGTTTGTTTATCTCACGTAGTATCTCGGAGAGTTTTTAACGAATCCCAAAGTGTTATTTTTGGATTTGTTGAAGCGGATCTAAACGCCTGCTTTATAATAAACCGAATTCTTATCATATGTAGATTTTATATTCATAAATGTAAGTTTTCGAATTGTAAACCTATTTTTTTTCTTCTTTTTTTGTGGTATTCTAAAAGAGATAAAACATTATTTGGTTACAATTTCATCTTCGCTTAACAAAAAAAGCACTCAGAACATGTACAATTTGCATGGCCTACAGACTTTTTTCCCGTAATTTTCTTTTTAATTGGATAATGCCCTTTTTCTTTCTTTCTTTCTTTCTTTATTTATTTATTTACATTCTTACTTGCTTACTGTCTAGTTTACTTCTGTTTTGAGCTATGATGTTGTTTAAGTGTTTTCTGTAACTGTTACGTATATTGCTGTTATTCTTAATACTTATTGTTATGTTCTATTTTGGTTGTACCATACCGTAAACTGAATGTTCAAATAAAGCAATAAAAAAGAGACTTGCTTCGGTTCCTCTCTCCTCACATCTCATCCTCACATCTCATCACATCTCCTAACATCTCCTCACATCTCCTCACGTCTCATCCTCACATCTCCTCCTCACATCGCCTCACATCTCCTAATGTCTCCTCACGTCTCATCCTCACATCTCCTCACGTTTCCTCCTCACATCTCATCCTCACACCTCCTCCTCACGTCTTATCCTCACATCTCCTAACGTCTCATCCTCACGTCTCCTCCTCACGTCTCATCCTCACGTCTCCTCCTCACAGCTCATCCTCACGTCTCCTCCTCACAGCTCATCCTCACATCTCCTCCTCATATCTCATCCTCACATCTCATCAGACGCAAGGAAAGGAAGTGAGGACATACACAAATAAGAAATGAGAAGCACAGTCTGTTTTGATTTTATTGAGCTTTTATTTGAACCTTTATTTTGAAATGAAAATGAAGGCGGTCTTATCATACCCGGAATTTATCATTATTATTATTTTTAAAGAACATGCGCTGGGATTGGCTAGTCTCCGTTCTCTGTAATCTGATTGGTTAAGCCTTCACACTCACAACCAAAAGTAGCTCCCGCGTTTTTGCGCATGTTTTGTTGTAGTCCGGTTGTGTTACGGTCACTGGCAGGAGGATGCAATCCGCGAATGTATCGAGTAGTCCTGGAGAAAAGCCGAGAAGGCCTCCGGTAAAAGTTCTGTCCAGCCAGTTGAGAGAGGGGTGCACCGTGGGGAGCGGAAAGCCGGAGATGAGTATCCGGAGACTGGGCGGCGGCTCGTTAACGGTGTCGGTGGTGTGGATGCAGGGCACAGTGCTGGAAACGCACACTGACCGGAACTCTGTACTGCTTCTGGACGAAACGGGCAACTTTCACATCACTGGTGTTAACAACATCCCAAGAGGAAAACCCTGCCTCAGCCCTGGTTAGTAGTAGTGCATTCTCCTCATTTCCGACATGAAAGAAAACTCAGCAACTCTCCTGTACCCCGAATTCAGAAAGTGACGTCAAATCAACATGGCTGCTCACAGGAAACACATTGGCACCTCTCTGGAACGCCTTTAAATGAGTTCAACTGTATATACACAAGTATTTCTTTATAATATACACTATACACCAAAGTTTTGTGGACACCTGACTATCACACCCACATGTTGTTCTTCCACAAACCACAAAGTAGCACACAATTATCACAATCACACAATTGTGGAGCACACAATTATCTATAATGTCTTTGTATGCTGGACAAACCTATTCCATCATGATGATGTGCACAAAGTGAACTCCATGAAGACGTGTTAAGTGTTTGTGTAGAAGATCTCGAGTGTCTTGCACAGAGCCCTGACTTCAACCCCACTGAACACCTTTGGGATGAACTGGAACTGGAGTCTCCTCATCCAACATCAGAGTCTGATCTCATCCTCACTAACGCTCTTGTAGCTGAATGAACACAAATCCTCACAGCCACACCCCAAAATCTAGTGGAAAGCCTTCACAGAAGAGTGGAGCTTATAACAGTAAAGACGGACTAAATCTGGCGCGGGATGTTCAACAAACACACGAGTGTGATGGTCAGGTGTCCACAAACTGTTGCCCAGATAGTGTAAGTGCCAAGTGCTGACTTCTCATGTCCAAGGCAAGTCAAATACATCATATATACTTGTCTTTGTGGCGGTTGTTCTTCCTGATCTCGGGTAAACCTCATCTAACGTACACAACCCACACTATGGATCTGTAAGACAGGTTGTAATCCAGACCACTCAAACTGGTGTGTTCTTGGAATGACTAAACCTTTGAGAATCATAACTTCTTGTCACATTTCATATTAAGAAAGAACATAAGCACTGTCATAAAGATTGTACATGGATCGTTTTTTTTTCGTAATCTAATCATTTGTATTGTATTGTTTTGAACAACAACAAAAAAAGCAGGATGAAACGTAGTACCACTGTGTGTGTGTGTGTGTGTGTGTGTGTGTGTTTTCACCCACAGGGAAATACGTGATGGTCATGGGCGTGGTCCAGTCGCATAGTCCGGAGCCAGTGCTTCGTGCAGTGAAGATTGCAGATCTTTCAGATAACGCAGCCGTGCACAGGAAAATGTGGAAATACGAAGTTGAAGACCTCCAACAAACTTTGCCATAATGAACTGGAGTATTTTACAGAACTTGTGGAACAACACGATGATAGAAACATCAGTACCAATGTGTTTTTTTTTTGTTTATTTGTTTATTAATCTTGTGTGTGACATTATTTATTTTATATACTGACAATAAAAGGTACATATAAAACTTTGAGACTGAGTAAAAATAATGTGTAACAATGTGCCAAAACGATACTTTTTTTTTTATAAGAGGGGATTAAACAAAAGAGAAAAATAAAAGCTCTAAATAGAAGTGCTTTGAGATGTGGATTTATCGTTACTTTTACAATACAAGAGAAGCTGATAAGGCACTTCTGAAATTTATTCACCTTTTTGGCAGGAGGGAACGGTCCACACTGGTGACGCCGATATGAAAACTAAGCTAACTATAGCTTTGGTGTGTTAAACATTAGTTGTTTTCTAGTGACAAACATTAGTTTTTAAACAAATAATGGCTTGAACAATATCTTAGCTTACGCTAAGGTTCTACACACGGAGTAAATCTTTACATATATTCTTTTTTTTTTTTTTTTTTAAAAATAGTGTAGCATTTTGTATTATTGTAAAGGTATACAGTCCAAAGAAAGTAGAAGATATAGAATCAATCATGATTCTTATTCATATTTTATATGGCAGAATTAAGTAGAATTATGAAGGAAGTTAATACATTTACAGTAACGAGGAACACTAGGAATGTTGAAAGTACAAAAGGTACAGTGGATATGTGCTCAGTTCCTGTTACCACATCAGAGCCGCTTGAACGAGCCGATAGCATTGTTGCAGTTGGGACAAAAGTGCGTCACATCCTTTAAACCGTCCACGCAGAAGGGGATCAGGCAACACCCGTACATACAGCTGTAATAAAAGACACAAAGAGAACAGGAACATTTTTTAAAAAAATAAATAAATAAAAAACCTTACATCCTGAGCAAAAATAATCCGGAAGGAGCTTATTAATTTAAAGATGTTATCTCTTACCCGATAATGCACAGGCCCGCACAGACCAGCCAGGCCATGGTGCCTGAATTGTGCTCCAGTCGAGTTACCACAATCTGAGAACACACCGGGCAACACGTCTGCGCTGGAACGTCTCCAAACGCAGCCGGCTGCACGTACACCGTCTGCACTGAAACTAACCGACAAGGCCGGCATCAGAACCAGAAAAAGATTATTTATTTATTTATTTCAGATGCTTAATATAAAAACAGCACAAATAAGTGACAGTAGACTGAAATACTTTTAGGGTTCAGTAAAGCGACATGATTTAATACAGCAATAAGGATATTTATAAAAGTTTACCACAATTATGGCAAACCCCCCCCCCCATTTTTTTTTTTTAAATAAAAAGAGTTCATGATCAGTCAAACACCGAGAACTGGGCGAGAGAGAGAGAGAGCATAATAAATAATGGTGTTGATTCACAGTCCCCTCTGAAAGTATTGGAACGGCAAGGCCAATGCTTTTTGTTCTTGCTATACAGTGAAGACATCTGAGATCAAAAGATGAATGAGACGACAGATCGGAATATACATCTAGAGAGAGAGAAAGTGTGTGTGAGAGAGAGTTTTGAAAAGGCAAATGAAAACTAGTCATTAAATCCTACACCATACGGCCAAAATGAAAGAAGTTTGCCTAATACCGAAGAAAAAATCTTAAACGATCAAATAAAAAAAATCACAGGAAGTGCGTAGTGAGATAGTCAACCAAACCATGGCATGTTCCTTTACGCTGCTGTGAGGGAAACCACAACACGGAGTGTTTCACTTCATGAGAAAGAAACTTAATGCACAGATATAGCTGATTATATTTTCCACTTACACAACACTTACACACACACAACACTTTCACACTTTGCACTCGCACAAACTGGTTACGCTCACTAGATTATTTGTAAACAAATAATCTACGATATATACTGTGTGCAAATTAGTATAATTCCTTGTGTCCAAATGCTCTTTGTGTTTACACTTGGAGAGAGAAATAAGAGTCGCGTCTCTTCTCTACTCCACTGCCTCTTTAACCGCACGGACCTGGTGTTGTGAGTGGCGCATGATCATATGACCATGTGATGCAAACATCTGGGTTAGTAGAAAATATCTGCTGTCTGCTAGAAACCCACACTTGTGGTCCTTTTATTGCGGCCCGGATGTGAGTTCTATCACTGAAGAGACCGGCTTAATACCGGTCAGTACATCTATAAATCCTGTGAAATACTATTCAGCTGGTCCAAAACCACCATCTTTATGCACATTAGTGCTCACCAACACCTCAAATGGTCAGACTAATTATTGAAATTGTGAGTGGTAATGGATAGCAGGACTGGCCATGTTTCAGAATGGATTTACATCACATCCCATGTAACAGGACGTTCATGGCAAACACGAATGTGTGACAACAACACCTGCACTTTCTGACTGAAATTCAAGCATTAAAAATAAATAAATACTGAAAAATCACTGTATCTGAGGATCAGAGGGAAAATGAACGACCAGGGGCCTTTTTTTTTTAAATTTTTTTTTTTACAAATGTATTTAAATTTCAATGCAAATTTTTCTTAAGAAAAATTCTCATCACTCTGCATACAAATGATAAAAGTATGTAAAAACACCTGAAAGGCTGTACAACTTCGCTTTGTGTCTGGCGTAATTTATAAATAAAACATTTCCATAACCGCACGCTTAGTTTCTCCACTCCAGCTATCACTGAATTAATTTTCATATCAATATTTCCAACAACAGTAGCTCGCACAATTTTTTTTTTTTAATGGCTCAAGGCAACAAAGGAGTGGAATTTCAGTGAGTCTGAAACTGACGTTCTTTTAACAGAAGTGCAGTCAACAGCAGAAGGGAACCTGTACTCAGAAACCACAACGTAGAGAGCACAGGTTCGGGTATAGCACAATTCAAAGTGAGTTAGAAAGAGCAAGTGAGTGAGTGAATGATGTAGTGAGCGAGTGAATGATGTAGTGAGCGAGTGAATGATGTAGTGAGCGAGTGAATGATGTAGTGAGTGGGTGAATGATGTAGTGAGTGGGTGAGTGAGTGAATGATGTAGGTAGTGGATTGAGTGAATGAATAATGTAATGAGTGAGTGAGTCAGTAAGTGAGTGAGGTACAGAGTGAGTGAATGACTGGATGAGTGAATGAGGTAGCGAGTGAGTGAATGAGTGAGGAAGTGAGGCAGTGAGGAAGTGAGTGAATGGGTGAGGTAGTGAAGTAGTGAGTGAATAGGTGAGGCAGTGAGTGAGTGAGTGAATGAATGAGAGAATGAGGTAGAGAGTGAATGAGTGAGGCAGTGAGTGAGTGAATGAATGAGTGAGGTAGTGAGTGAGTGCGGTTGTGAATGAGTGAGTGAATGAGTGAGTGAGGTATTGAGTAAATGTGAGGCAGTGAGTGTATGGGTGGGTGTGTGTGCGTGTGAGAGAGATAGCATCTCCTCACCCACGGGTGGGCTTGCCACAGGGGCTACAGGTTGAAGGGGTGGATACATTTGTGAATAAGGCTGTGCTGGATAAGGAGCTGCGGCCTTCTGCCCCAGAACAGGAGGAACCGCAGAGCCTTGTGGGTAATGGCCTCCTGCGCCCATAGCTTCATCATAAGACGGTGGAGCTGCAAAGCCCACTGGCACAGAGGACTCCATAGGAGGAGCGCTCGCCATCGTGACAGTCTGGACACACACACACACACACACACACACACACACACACACACACACATACACACCTTATATTACATATGGATCGAAATAACTATTATAAATCACATTATTAATTTCAGCGTTTGTTTTTTTCATACTTCGCGCTTTAAGCCGCCATTATTTCTGAACAACTAGCCAAAGCGAAACTTAACCCAAATTCGGTGATAATTTATATAAAAAATGTCTAGTGATATCATTCTCATAATAAATCAGTGTACTTACGGTTTGTGTAGTTAACTCGCGCGACGGATTCGAGATAGTTATTAAACCAACAGCTGGTTAACGTGACATTTCCGAGGCTTCAGGCTTTTACTGAAGTTCCGCGTTCAGTCACGTGCTTTCCAGCAAAGCCACTGGAGCTCCTCCCTCAAACCCACCTCTGTAAACACACACTATACACTTCATGTCTACTCTTCTATTTTACATTCATTGTACTAATATCTATGGCTTTAATAAGTAGGCAAAATCACATTATTATTATTTTTGAAACAATTCTTTTTAACCAAAGGACCAAAAGTATCTGGACACATATTGACATAATACATTGTTCAGCTCTAATAGTTCCATTATTGAATGAATACAGAACCAATCAGCCACAACATTAAAACCACGGACAAGTGACGTGAATAACATTGATTATCTCGTTACACTGGAACCTGTCATGGGGTGGGATATATTAGGCAGCAAGTGAACAGTAAGTTCTCAAAGTTGATGTTTTGGAAGTAGGAAAAATGGGCAAGTGTAAGGACTTTGACAAGGGACAAGTTGTGATGACAACTGGGGTAGAGCGTCTCCAAAACGAGAGTTCTTGTGAGGTGTTCCCCGTATGCAGTGGTTAGTACCTACCAAATTGTTCAGGAATGGTTTGAGGAACATGACAAACAGTTGAAGGTGTTGACTTTGCCTCCAAATTCCCCAGATCTCAATCCGATCGAGCATCTGTGTGACATGCTGGAGAAACCGAAGTCCGATCCATGGAGGTTCCTCCTCGATGGTCCCACCTCGATGTCCTTACAGAACAGATCTTCTGCCCATCCTTTTTCTGTTATAACCAGAGACAGTCATTGGTTATAACTCCCTTCCGCAAATCAGGTCTTCCAGCAAATCTGACTTTTGATTATTTTGTTTTTCAGTTAATGTTACCTAATGTTTGAGATTGCTGAGGATGGTACTGCTTGAAGTACCATGGAAATGGCTTTGGACGTCAATTCCACATGGACATTCTCGCTGTGGTGCTGGAACTACAGTTTCTGCTATGGCCTTAGGACTGCAATTACCACAGTGCAGTTCTGCACTCAGGTCTCCTTTAGTAAACAGTGGACTAGTTCAACAAACAGACTTGATGTAAAAACCATAATGAACTTTCTTTTACTTTCACACTATCCGGACGGGTTCCTTTCTGAGTCTGGTTCCTCTAAATGTTTCTTCCTCATATCCTTGCCACCGTCGCCAGTGGATTGCTCAAAAGGGATAACTTAACACACTTAAAATCTGTATCCTTGGTTATATGTTTCTGTAAAGCTGCATTGAGACAATGACCATCGTTAAAAGCGCTTTACAAATAAAAATGAATTGAACTGAATATGCAGAAATGTATGCAAAACACCCATCCCACATACTGTACAGTCAATCGTCTGCTGTTGGTGAAAGAGCATTCCAGTATGTGATTGGCTGGGTGCAAATTTGCAGCTGTGATCTCATTTCCGGGCAAGAGGCGGCTCACTCACGCGCTTCCTTTTCCTCTCTGTTTTTTGGTGGGATGCATTTGTTATTGACGGGGTTTGGTATTTCCAGGATAACACTCGACTGAAACAGTGACTCGGTCTGGGATCATGACTCATCAGAGCATTATTTCGACATGCTTTAACCGGGCTCGATGAAATGGTGAGTGGTTTCTTCACCATGGAACGACGTGTATGTGTTGCTTTAAAGGGGCGTTTTTGCAATAATTGCAGCTGTAACTAGTTTCCGTTCTGCTTTTGCACCAGATGTTGGCATTTTTCACGTGATTTATTTATATATTGCGTGTGCGCTTGAACCGGATCTGTAACGCTGTTATGCGGATGCTGCAGCTGCAGAAACACAACTACACGGTGTACCGATTCAATCGAGCTTCGATTCCACAACGCCGACAAAAACAACTGATGGATTCTGACGTCACAGCTTGTGACGTCAAACCAACATGGCTGCTCACAGCATCAACAGTAAACAAAGTACACTGTACGGCCACAAGTACGTGGACCACCTGAGCATTACACCCATATGTGAATCTTCACCTCAAAGTTAGAAGCACACAGTTGTATAGAACGTCTTGTATGTAATGATGTAGCATTACAACTTTCAACAATTACAATGCCCACACGATGCTGCTGCGCACAAAGCGAGCTCCGTGAAGACATGGTTTGAGAAGGTTGGAAAAGGTGGAAGACCTCGAGTGTCCTGTACAGAACCCTGACCTCAACCCTACTGAACACCTTTGGGATGAACTAGAACTGGAGTTTCCTCACATCAACATCTCACTAACGCTCTTGTAGCTGAATGAACACAAACCCCCACAGCCACGCTCCAAAATCTAGTGGAAAGCCTTCCCAGAAGAGTGGAGCTTCTTATAACAGCAAAGACAGACCAGATCTGGAGTGGGATGTTCAACAAGCATGTATGGGTGTGATGGGGAGGTGTCCACATACTTTTGGCCATATCGTGTAGCACTTCTTATTGTTAAATTAGTTGTGCTGTATATTACTTTACATATTAGCTTGTTAAATCTATAATATTGACTACACAGTTTGCTGTTTCAAGGAGGAAAATAAACATCACTGGCAGCCTGCTTGTTGGTAACAAAAGATGAACATGGAGGCCATGTTTTTCCCCCACTTTGTACCTTGAATGTACAGAGGTCAAAAAAATGACGCAGTTCCGACTTCCCACTTCTGAGAAAAAGCAGGCAATTCCGTGTAAATAAAGGGATGGGATTTACCGAATGCTGTGATATTAACTAGAATAAATGACATGCCATTATGCTGTTGTAACTGCTCTATCAGATACAAATGCCCATGTCTACTTCAGTATGCATGCTGTTGCAGCTTTCATCTGCTTCACTCTGTAATAGTCTGTCATTTTGCTTTACTTTCCTCAAAATCAGATTCTATAAGACTAAGAAGACCACACCAGGACCCGTCATAGGAATCTTAAAGATCAGGGAAGACTGAATTCTCCTCTGCAGAGAAAATGTCAATAATGGACCACAGCCCCACCACTGGCGTTGTGACGATCATAGTGACCCTGATTGCCATTGCCGCTCTGGGAGCGCTGATCTTCGGCTGCTGGTGCTACTTGCGGCTGCAACGCTTCACTCAGTCCGAGGATGAGGAGAGCATCGTTGGTGAGGGCGAAACCAAAGAGCCTTTCCTCCTGGTGCAGTACTCGGCCCATGTTCCTCGGGCAGATCATAAGAGCAGACTCGCTCCTACCAGCACTGAGAGCCACAGCTAATTGTTCTCTTTAGAAAAACCCGTGCTGGGTGTGATCCATGCAGGGATCCAATTTCTTTTGCTCCTTTTATATATTACAAAACATATCGCACTTGTGATAACATCCTGTTGTAATGGTTTCAGGTCAAACGCAGAAGAACAAAAACTAACGCATGTATTTGTCCAGCTGCTTCTAAAGTCTTTGTGAATGTTGTTTGCACTTTGTGGTCCAGTGGAACCCTGTTATAATGTGAAACTGGTACATTTCTGTGTTGTTGTTTTTTTCTGAGACATTTATTTATCTGCTAAATTATGTCCTTAGGTACTGATATTATGTTGTTGTTGTGCTATTTTAGAAGAACCTTTCTTTCAGCCAGAGCTGGCTCTGGTGTAAAGCCAATATGTGCAATGACTGCACATGCTCAATTGCATATTAATTATTGTGTATTAATTCAACAGTCCATTTAATATGTGAACTAAATCAGTCATGTCTGTAGTTGTAGTTAGCGACTCAAGATCCTTCGATTATACATTTAGTCTCTGAC
The DNA here is from genome assembly GCF_001660625.3 of Ictalurus punctatus. Classification (NCBI taxonomy): domain Eukaryota; kingdom Metazoa; phylum Chordata; class Actinopteri; order Siluriformes; family Ictaluridae; genus Ictalurus; species Ictalurus punctatus. The sequence goes on along the minus strand of NC_030439.2, from coordinate 8,137,367 downwards.
ACGCCATCAGAAAGGTTTGTGTTCAGATTAAATATTGCATTCTTGGCGCAGGGTTAATGCTCTCTGCATCTACTTTTTTTAGCACGGAAATTAGATTTGTATTTCATTTCTACGTCATTTTGACACGTGGCATTAGATGCTGTTGTAGCTCGGATCTGCTAAGAAGCCATCATGAACGAAAGCCAGTGACTAGGTCTCAGCGTGTGGAGGTCCAACAGGAAGAGCCCAGAGGTGTTCGTTATGGTGGCTGAGCACATTTCTGTGTGGAATTGGATGAAAGATGTGTAAATATTTTTTTTTATAGGTCTTTCACGTTTGTCATGCTGAAAATGCATAAATTTGTGAGGAGAGAAAAAAAAAGTTGTGAATTGTCTGCTTTCCTGTATAAATGAATAAAATGTGATTTTGAACTTAATCATAAGTCTTCGCATCAGTGTATTTCCAGGGATGGGTTCATGTTCAGATTCCACTTAACAGATCCAGGACGCATCGTGATCAGATTATGATCGAATCATTCGAACTGCATTCTGAGGTGGTCGGAGATACACTCGTACATGACCACACTGCCTTTGTAATGTAAATGATAACGTGTCTCGAATGTGTCCCAGATAACACTGAAGGACCTGTGCATGGAGACTGGGATCTCATGAGACCCAACCAAAAAAAGTTTTTTGCTTTCAGGACAAAGAGAGGCTATGTATATTAACATTGGAGCACGCTGGGTAAGGTGGGTTGCTTTGTGTTCATCTCATAACTATAATAATAAATGATTTCTCCTGGTCAGGGATGCTGTGGTGTAGTTTACTAATTCATAAGCTAATCTACAAATAGACAAAGTTTATTAGACAATATTGTGGGTAGTACAAACAAAAATAACGTAAGTACGATGGTCAAAAATTTCTGAGCGAGTGGGCAGGACAAAATAGCAGGTTTCTGCACATCTCGATCACCTAGTGTTTCCAGGTTTCATACAGAATCGAGCTCCTTAGGGAAAAAAACAAAAAAACAAAAAAACAAAAAGCACTACCAGTCACTTATGAAGTCCAAAGTCTGGGCTTAAATGATGTGTCTAGGCCAACAAGACAATTTTAGGGTCTCAAAAATAGCCATGTTTACCAGCACCACGTCGGTTGTGTCTTCGTCAGTGGATGTTGGTGGACGTCCACTTCTCCTCGGTCGGTCCGCAACACTTCCAGTCTTTTTGAATTCGTTAATAAGTTTGGCGACAGTGTCGTGTGTGATGTGCTCGCCACGTTTCCTGTTAAAGTCCATTGCAACCTTGCGACAGTTTCCTGATCCTGCTGTGAGGACGATTTCAATACGCTCTTTTCTCAAAGGCTCTCTGAAAAATATAATCAAAACTAAGTATGACAAATTTTGGAAGACATTTAGCTTAAAAAGTGTTCCCCTATGTATGGAGACTTTTGGGACACACTGTATTTAGTGCTGCTTATATTACAACGGTTTTGGTGTTTTGAAGGGGTGTATTTTTTGTCTGGCTGTAAACTACATGGCATTGTTAAAGAAAAATGTATTAAACTATTGGATAGTGTTGCTAAATAAAATTAAGTTATATACCATGGCGCTGTTGAATTCTTATTTCTGATTGGTCAGTGTTGATTAACTTCTTTAACTTGTACAGGGACTTGGTGTCTGGTGGACACGCCCCATAAAATGTGTTTCGTTGTTGTTATGGCTGGCAATAGAGTCAATGATTTATCATTATTCGAATTAAGCATCAATTTATTCATCATCAGTAACTGCGTTATCCTAGTCACAGTGGATCTGGAGCTTATACTGGGAAAGAGAGGCCGGGAATTCACTCCGTAAGGGACACTAATCCATCTCAGGGCAGCACGCACACATTCACACGTACTGTAGGGGCAATTTAATATAGCAAATCTACTACCTACTGGCATGGCTTTTGAAAGGATGGTGGAAATCATAGAATGCGGACATATGGAGAACATGCACAGAAACTTTCGAGACTCGGTGTGGATTATTTAACCTGTGAGGTGATCATCTAATCAGAACAATGGTGAGTTACATATAACTGTCTTAAAGACATGGTAACAAAAACAAGGTGTTTAAGTTTGAGTGACAAAGACATTCCTGTTAATGAATACATTTCTTTCGGTGTACATTCAAAGACTTTGCCAAGTAACGTCTCATTTCAACACTTGAATTCAGGAAAAAAAAAGAACTACAATTATGAACATGTTCTGTTTTATTCACACGTTAGTCTCAAATCAGTCAAGCAGAGAGGAAAGAAGAAGAAAAAAAATATCCAACTCCCAACTGCTATGGTTCAGTGGTCCTAACCTCATGATCAGAAGGTTCTGAGTTCAGATCTCCAGACGTATTTTTCACCTCAACTCTCAATAACGCTTGATGAATAAAACTGTAAAACGTAATAAGATCCGAAAATCTTGAAAGAAAAAAAAATGATTTGAATCTGAAATAAAACCGTGATCGTGAACTTAAAGCGAATTAAGTGAATATTTAAGAATGACAGTATTTTTATACGGAGTTGTCCCGCGTGAGGTGGGAAAACAAACGTAACTGGACAGATGCTGCTTAACAGGAGGCCCAAAGGAGCGATAATACCAGTAAAGCCGGACAGCACAACGCTGTTTAAAAAAAAAAAAAAAAAAAAAAAAAAAATTTGGATTAAATCAGGAATTCGGTAATTACTCCTTCACTATACAAGACCCAAGGTCAATCAAGGACATCATTTGAACATATATTTTAAATAGAATAAGAACAACAAAAAAAAATATCTCTGATCGAAAACTAAGATCTGATCAAACAAGCAGAATGGGGTGTTCCTGCATGGTTGGAACGAAAAGCTGAACACACACTTGGGGACTAGTGAGTCTGGATTTTAGTAGTAACACTTTCTTACACATGGGTACGGCTTATAGTTGACATACCTAATGTATTGTTCATAAAAAAATAAACAAACACTGAAAAAATTCTTTGCAACATGCTTTAACTATGCATAAACAATGATATTTTTCAGTGCTGGCCCCCCCCATGTGTGTCTCACAGCTAGATGGCATTAAACAAGATGTTAATATTAAATACTGAGAACTATACACGACCATATCATTTATTCATGCCATCTCAAGTGTTGAGTGACTTCTTTCACTTTATAGCAGGATGAAGGCATTTATGAGTTTTATGTGGTGGGACAGGGCGTTCTGGAAGGAATATCATACTTAAAACACTAAAAGTCAGACAAAATAAGGCGGTAAAATATGATTTTCTACAATGACACACAGTTTGGTTTGGCAAGTGAAACATACACCGCCTGTGTGATTTCACAGCAATACTAAAGACTTAAAGGATGAAAGTGCAGCATCTCGGTTCGAGTTTTCCGACCGGCTCTAGTGCATCTGTCGCAGATGTTTCAATAATATAAATACGATTGTTACTTGGGATCAAGTCAGAACATAACATATGTAGAATGGGAACCTAGTAAAGCTAGAAAACTTGGGGAAAAAAATGTAGATATATTTAAGCTTACCTCAGCGTGATGAGACGACTAAACTCCAACTATCTAACAAAACGTATTCAAAACCATCTTGTTGAAATTCCCCCCGACTTATTCATCATATACTGCTTCATGTTTACTCCTCATGCTCCTGTCACATGATAAATGTATAATATATGACCATTATTTTACCATTACCAACAGGCCAATTCAATGCTAAGACCAGGGAATATAAAATAATGCTGAAGCCAGGACCTAAAAGAGAATTACATGGCAGAAAATGTAAAGGGGAAAACTGGGCGGGTTGGTTTCCTGGAACTATGTCCAGGAAACCAATCCATCAAATTCTCGCATAAGCCTGTTGTGATCAGGTGATCAAATATTAATATATGATTTATACTGTATTCTTTCTTCTTTGGTGTCTTTGGCCTGATTACAACTCAAGGAATCTGAAAAGAGGCCCATTGTATAACACTTACTGAGCTGGAACATTAACCATGATGTGTTTTTTTTCTCCCGTGTTAAAATTAACGAAGCCATAGTTTAGCAGAACGCAGCTCCAGGTCCATGTTTTCCATTAACCTCAACCAGAGAGAGAAAGAAAAAAAAAAAAGAATGTGCACACTCTCGAACTGTAGGGAGCTTCACTGGAGCTCGCCCACGTCAATACTGTATTCCCGACACACGATTTTCAAACGCACTCTGGCACATTTTTGAATTAATGAAAGTTTACTTAATGTCTTTAAGCAGAAAACTATATTTGCCAAAGTCGTTATCGTTTGGCGAGATCAAGTGATCCTTTCGGGCTTTGGCGAGTTTCATCAGTAGAAATTCTCTGCGGTCCATCCACTCCTTCAGCTCCTTGTCGCCGTGGGCCATAGTACACATCTCGCCATCGGGGCACGTACCCTTGAGGAACCTGAAGCCGGCAAACATACATCTATCAAACACGTGTCGACGTTTGTAGCAGCACTTGGACACTGCAGGTTCAAACTGAACTCACCGCTCACAGACTTTGAAAACTCCCGTGGGGAAGCGATACTGCCAGCCGTTCTGGTCATCCTCCGAGTTGAACATGCGGTCCTTGTGCTTTTCTGAGGTGATGTGCTGCTGCCACTGTTTGTCACTGTTGCAGTTCTTCCCGCACAACCAACAGTGGTTTCCAGCCTAGTGAAAATAGACAAAATGTTCATCATGAGCGATTTAAAAAAAGATGGCTCGTACAGAAATGACAGCACCGATACCATGTTAACAAGTAATTTTACACAGGTGCACAGGAAGTTCATCTCCCATCATTCCACCTTGTTCCTTGATGGGAATTGAGGTTTCCTTCCATTGTGGTGCATCGTATTTAGAAATAATTGGTGGAACAACAAAGAAAATGTATCAAATATACAGTCTGTTCCATTACCACTTCCTCTGCGTAGTCTGTAGGCATGTGAATCTGTTTCCCGTTCTCCTTAGCAGCACTGCTTGAGTTCTCTTCACCATTGCCTGGCCTCTGAGACTGAAGCCAATCATCATACAGCTGCTCCATATCTGCAACTACACACACGCACAGGTCTCGTTTATCAAGCTGGATACTAAACAGATTCATAAGTAAATCATTCATACAAGCAATTCGGTCTTCATGAAAATACTGTAAATTCGCAAAATCGTTCGTATCCGACTCGTGCTCCTGGTTACGTGTAAATTTATGCATAAGACGACCAACGTAAACCGCGACTTGATCAAATTCAAATCAAATTCATATAATGGGCATGGATTACTGCGCTTTTATATCTGGAATGTACGGTCAAGTTTAATTCGCTTTAATAAATAAATAAATAAATAAATTTACTTTTACAGCGTTCAGCGGACGCTCGTATCCAGAGCGACTTGTTGAAGAGATTTGGCGTTTCTGTCAAAAACACATCCTCATGCTAGTTCACTCGATCAGGGAGGGGAAAGTTTTGTGAAATCCAGTTTTTAATACTATTAGCATTAGTTAAAGAATGCGAACCAACACAAACATATAAATTAAGACAAATAAAACAAATCATTCAAATATGTGACAGGACGAGCTGGTCTGTCTGTGCACAAAACAAACGCCTCGGCTGATGGAAGATTTAGCGCTCACTTATTATTATCAATATTTTTTGTTAAATATTTTTACTGGCAGAGAAGTGAGCCAAAATAACTTCCACGTCTGCCTTTCAGCCTTTACTCCGATCGCTCATTTCATGCTCCCAGCTGTCTGTGCACGTTACCTTTTATGGAGTTTTGTGGGCGTCGCTACATGCAAATGAGCCATGTCGGGAACAGGCTCTGCACTTTATGGATGATCATCATGCGCACGCGAGCACTGTTCTGAAACTGTTGTAAATCCAGTGGGAATTTTTTATTTCGGTTTTGCTTATGCAAAAACATTTACAAGCAAGTTTGTTTACTAAAAGGCCGAGTGTACAGTTTAAACTTTGGATCGCTGGACGAGCATGTGGCAGAATTCTTTAAAACATCACCTTTGTGGACTTACTATTGTTATCTTTCATATACGTCCATAGATCTTTCTCCTCCATGCTGTGGGCGAAAGTGCAGTTCCCAATATACTGACATTTCTTGCCCGCAGCCACATGCAAACAAATCTGAGCATGGAAAAAGTAAAATGAAAATATAGGCATGACAAATAATGTTATAATTCATTACTTCTTGTAATTTGTGCTCATCACCATTATAAAGCTCACCTCAAACTGAGCAGGAGCAGGCTTTCTTGTTGGGAGAGGGCGAACTTCTGTCCACTTCCTCCGTTCGACTGAGCTAACCAGGACCACTCGTCTGTCTTTGGACCAGCTGGAAAGTTTAAAAAAAAATAAACAAACAAAAACCACATGACTTCATCAAAACTAAAACTTTACCCGTCGTTTTCTATTTAGTTCTGCCCTGAATAAGCTATTTCACATAACAGATGTTTACATATAGTCCACAAGTTGCAATAATAACTGAATTTACACAAATGAACCAGTTCAAAAAGTTTACACACGCTTGATTATTAATACTGTGTGTCGTTACCTGGATGATCAGCGACATGATGCGTTTATGTTTTGTGATAGTTGTTCATGAGTCCCTTGTTTGTCCTGAACAGTTAAACTGCCCACTGTTCTTCAGAAAAATCCTCCAGGTCCTGCACATTCTTAGCTTTTCCATCATATTCTGCATATTTGAACCCTTTCCAACAGTGGCTATATGATGCTGAGATCCATCTTTTCACACTGAGGACAACTTATTTATTGTGTCTTGTGAAATAGCTTATTCAGGGCAGTACAAAAAAAAAAAAAAATAATAATAATTTTTTTTTTTTAAATTATTAACATTTTTCAGATTCTCCAAAACGTATGTAAACTTATGACCTCGACTGTAATATGGTGAAGTTAAAAACTCACAGGTGTCTGGCTTTAGCGCTGCAGTACTTCTTGTTCTTGTCGGGCTCAGTGAGTTGGCCGTTCCTCCAGCACTGCCCACACACAAACTGCATTTTAAGATTAGGGGGCCCGAACTTCTTCAAGACGGCCTGCAGCTCCTAAGGGAACACAACACACAGGAAAATCCAGGGGAGACTCCAAACATGTTCCATTTCACAGGTTTTAAAACAGCATGAAAGTGTTGAAAGTAGTGTTGGAAACGTCCAGGCACCTGTTCTCGTGTGCTGTTCTCAATATTCCAAAACTTCTTCGCCTCCTGGACAATAGTTTCGTGTGTAATACCTGAAAAGTTGCCAATATCAATGAGTTAGATCTTGAAATGGGTCAGTGTTCTTGCCTACGTTCTACTATTGCAGGTGAGCTGTGGGCCGACCTTGCTCACGCTGCATCATCCACACTTGAAGCTCGACGAAGCTGTGGGCAAAGAAACAGAAGTCCTCTCGCTGGCAGCCATAGCGCACTGCGTGCCTACACAGATCCAGCTGGCACGGTGGAGTGTATGGGCGAATTTTGGAATACTTCAGCGTAGGGTTCTTCAATAAATGGACCAGGCACCTAATGAAAACATTAAGGTGGAGTTCAGGGGGGTTTTCTGGCTTCAGGGACAGTGTGTCTTTTCCATAAGTCATGGCAGACTTCACTCATCAATCACCACCAAAACGATGAGAAGAGATGCTTACTTATTCTGATCAAACCCATGCGGTTTCACTTGATGAGAGCAGATACCAGGCTTGCTGATTTTTCTGGGTTTGTGATCAAAGCACACCTACAAATCAGGTCACACTTATTAGAGGCCTTCATAACATCAAACACATGCTTTACTGTGGCAACAGGAGAACAAATGCAGACACTGTCGTTCTGGTTTCATCAAGCCATTTCAGTTGGAATGCAACAGCTCCAAAGGGTTAGAGCTGCACAAGGCACTGAACGTTTGATGCCTTTTTAATACAACAGTTTAGGAAACTATTCGATTCTTTAACGTTTGTTATTTTAATGCTGAACTTACAAGCGAACCTGGATGGGTCGAAACACGGTTAGTAGCTCGAGCAGCAATTGCACGAATAAAGAAGAGTGATGAACTTATGGAGGATGATGGGTCGTAAACAGGCAACAAAGCCAGTACGCAAAGGATGTTTAAAAATAAATAAATAAACCCTCCACAAGCAGCTTGGTGAGAAACCTGACCGACAAGCATCGCAACTAGAGGTGGACTGATAGCGGATTTTACCAATAGCGATAACGAAGTTGGCCGATAACAGATTAATCGTTCTTTTCAAAATTGATACTGAATGAAAACGTAACGCTCAAAAGTAAAATACTGCTCAAATTTATTACAAAAATAAACTACTGACTGCACCATGTAAGAAATTACAGGCTGCCTCTCAGCAGATTCCACCCCAAACTGTGTTCCCAAAAAGGCAGAATTATCAAAGGGACACTTTATCTATGTCTCAGCAATATGGGTATAATACCACCTAAAGTGACATTCACACAGTTATAGCATGGGAGCAGCAGTTGGACATCAAGAACCATCCCATAAAGTTAATCTTCGGGATCTTCGACATCCTTTTAATTTTTTTCTGACAACCATGAAAATGTATGTTTTTTTTGTTATTGAAATAAAGCCATAATTATTAATATACATTAACTAATAATAAATATTAAAGTAAATAAAAGATATACATTCAAACCAAACCGAAAAGTAGCACTCCAAATAACAAATAATAATAGAGACTTCCAAAATGAATTAACAAACACTTCAAATAACAACAAATTTGGTCAGTGAGAGTTTGTTATTTCACCTCTAGAGGCCGCTCCTGTACTGTATAATGACAACGGACACTTCTCAGCTGGGGAACACTATCATTGTGGATTTTTGCCGATAACCGATAATTACAGCGATCGATTATCGGTGCCGATTAATTTGCGAAACCGATCGATCTGTCAACCTCTAATCACAACCTCAACTTGGCAGGTTAGATGGCTAAATGTTTAATAAAAGCTGCTGTGTTCTTAAATTAGTAGTTGTTGATTAATTTTCTAACACAAGGCTCGGACAGAGGATGCAATTCAATTGATTTATTTTAATGCACTCGTTCTACATTATCTGCACTACGTTATCATTTCTTATGTAACGGGACCTTCCCAAGGATTTCAGGATTACTTTTGGGGATAATCACTGCTACGGTGAAGGTTTCTATAAAGACATTTATTTAACGTTAACAGAAAGAGTCTCCAGCGTCAGCGGTGTGGAAGTCTCCAGGACCTGGGGGTTTGCATGTTCCAGTTTTCTTAGGAACATGACGAGCCTTGTTTTTGTTTGTCTTATTATAACTTAAATAAAGAGAAAATAACAGAAGCTGATAAGGGAACGTCTGTTTATAGCTAGATAACGTCGTGAGTGATAACTGGAAATAACTTGTCTTGTGGATGTTTCACAGAGTTAAACATTAACTATAAATAGAAAAAAGAAAATGTGTTGCCATTTTAAGCTTAATAACAATAGTTTGGCATTGTTGAGAACTGGGATATAAATACAACTGATAGTTAACATTATTGTTTAGTCAGTGCAATGCATCTGTTAACACGTGATCTCAGAACATATTGAATGAAACCTTGTTTGAATTATTTCATTACTTATTTGAATTCCCAATAAAGGAGGAAATTGAAATTTAGTGGACAAACAATGAGGTTTTTGGTGTTGAATTACTTCAGTCTGTGTCCGCCCACTCAATTTGAAATTCAATTTTTGGGATCAAGAATCATGAGACTATGCCTAGTATTAGTATCAAACTCAAGTCTGGTACAGTAACAACCCTACCAAATGTAAATCAAGTGTGTAACCACAGTTAATACTGTTAATAGTGAAAATAAAAAAAAAATAGTAAGTTAATTGCACTCATGCAAGCCGTTCTAGTGCCAACGGCATCACATGAAAGATCTCACCTCGCAGAGAAACAGAAATATCCCTTGGTGCTCCTGTAGGATTTTGGAAACAGTCAAATTAATCTTTGCTCGGCTCCCGTTTGTATCGCACAGCAAGTCTCTGGAGATGAAGCCCTTGCGCTCCAGGGTCCAGACATCAATTTCTTCTTGGCAGTAGGCGAATGTGCAGTGACCGGGGTACTTACATTCTTCTCCGTTAGCGACATCTTTAAACGATTATGTAAAAGAGGAGACGATAAAACAACCCATTAGGACTACAGTCTTAGAAAAGAACACGAAGAGAGCATGGAAAGTGTATAATTATTATTATTTTTTAAAATTAAAAAACACTATGGCCAAAAGTATGTGGACACCTGACCACCGGTATGATTCATATGTTGTTCTTCCCCAAATTTGGAAGCACACAATTGTATGGTATTGCCTTTGTATGCTGTAGTGTTACAATTTCCATTCAGAATCTAGCGGAAAGGCTTCCCAGAAGAGTGGAGCTTATTATAGTAGCAAAGGGGAATAAATCTGGAATGACACGTTCAACAAGCACATGTGAACATAATGGTCAGGTGTCCACAAACTTTTGGTCAGAGTGTATTTCACTGTCTGGTACTCAAATGTATTAACTGATCATTAACCAGATGTCCTCCCAATTATCTTGCATGTACATCAGGCTGCACATATGAAAGTGATTGAGTAGAAGAAATAGAAGAAAAGAAGGCTTTCAAAAAAAGAATGAACATCGGTTTATTGGAGCTGGAGAGTCGTGTCGCCGGAAATGGAGTCATTGGTGTCCCGATGTGTAGTGAGTCAGGGTCATTACCAGTGCCTGAACTCATGTACACCCTATACACTGATTCACCACCTAGGGAGCTGATTGAGTTAACTAAAGCATGAGCATTGGAAATATTCAGGTACAACCAAAAGAATATTCTGCATTCGGTTATCAAACAGTATTCACAAACGCATTAACACTTAACTCACCTTTGCAAATATAATATAGCCCCATGTACTGATTTTTGGTGGGCCTTGGCCGGATCAATTTCCATGCAAGATCCTCAGCATGTTTGATTCTTCCGATCAACAAGTCCTTTTTACATTTATGATCCTCGGAATAATAAAAGGTGTAGTCTAGCAGCCCAGGCCCTGCAGGAACAAAACAGCTATGAGAGTGGCCTGTAAAACCACTGCGCAACAAAGCAAGCATGCCGCTGTACTGCATGGCTGCCTCTTACCGGTTTTAACAAAGCACATAGCACAGGCTTGTTTAAACTCATGGCTTTCAGCAAGTGGATTCTTGGCAAGGTCCACCTGCTGTGGAAGCTCCTGTGTATAAGTACTGCTTTCTGACATGCTGAACTTCAATCCCATGGGTGGCAGCGTGGGCAAGGTTCTTTCACTGGCACCCATCTAAATGCAAGAATGTTAAAAGTACATACCGACGTTGTTACACAAATTTCCTGCTGAATTCCGTGACAGAAAACAAAACAGATAGTACTCACCATATAAGAATGCTGGCCAAAACCTGTTTCCAGTGGAAAACCTTTTTCTGTTGCAGTTTTTTTTTTTTTTTTTTTTGGGGGGGGGGGGGGGGGGGGGGGGGAGTGGGTAGTAGATAAAATCATTAAAACATGACATTTTAGAACCTATATAACTTCCTATATTGAGCAAATAGAAAGAGAAAAATCTGCACAAAACAATACAGCGGCCGAGAAAACACGCAGAGGTGGCTGAGTGGTTTGCATGTTTGCCTCACACCTCTGGGGATGGGGGTTCGAATCCCACCTCTGCCCTGTGTTTGCATGTTCTCCACATGCTTCGTAGGTTTCCTCTGGGTACTCCGGTTTCCTAACCCAGTCCCAAAGGCATGCATTGGAGACTGATTAGAATCTCTAAATTGTCTGTAGTGTGTGATTGTACCCTCCAATGGGTTGGCACCCCGTCCAGGGTGTCCCCCGCCTTGTGCCCCGAGTCCCCTGGAATAGGCTCCAGGCTCCCTGTGACCCTGTGTAGGATAAGTGGTGTGGGAAATGGATGGATGGTTTTACTCTCATGGGTTCCTTACTTTTTGGACACCCTGTGCACTAAAAATAAATTAATAATTCCACACGGCCGTATGGATGCCTAATTCTGATCTATGTAGGCCTTAAGTGGGATAATACACAGATTTTATTTAAGAACCGAATGTGATGCAGGATTCAGCGGACACTGCTTATGGAATTACCCCAAAACAGATGCGATGACAAACGCTTTACTGCTAGAAAATATATTAAAAAGTATTTAAATTCGAGTAGGCTCGTGTGATTATAATGATATTATTGTCCGAGTGTTACATTACCAAAACGTCCAGTGGTGTTTATCGCTAATTATATTATATTATACTACCAGACCCTAGAGAATGAAGTGTTAATGATTAGGTGCACTGCATTATGGATAGTGTAGTTTGAGGCTTTTTTTCTCTTACTACCTCCTCTCCTTAAACTGGAAATCTTAGAAACGTTCATTTACCTTTATAATCCAATAGGTTCTGGACAATTCAATCGTTAACCATGATATGTTAAAATGGAAAATCTTAATAAGGAGGAACAAATAAATAAATCAACATTGAACAACACTGCAAATGCAAATAATTTAGTCTGAGGTCGTGGTCTGCACTCGCAAAAAAAAGTGGTTTAAAATACAGATAAACATAACAGGACCAATTATAAATATCTACTTGAATATTAGATCCCGCTCCAAGTGTAACACTAACACTTCAGAGACAAAGCAACACACCTGGCGGAGATTCCGCAATAGATAAGCTATCCAACGAATCCAGCTGTGAGGGGAACGAGTCCAGCTGTGAAGGGAACGAGTCCAGCTGTGAAGGGAACGAGTCCAGGCTGGAGTAGTAGAGCGATGTGCTGGGTTTGTGATAAGGTGCAGGCAGAGTCACTGTGCACGGTGGTGCCATGAGCATTGTGTGGCTCATGTAGGGGTGCGGCTGAAGAGGCGCAGCCATGGAACACGGGGTACCAATACTGCTTGTTAAGGGAAGAGGACCAGTCACTGTTGGAATGACCTTAAGGGGTGACAGAAAGCGTAATACAAACTTTAGATACTTTGTTAAATCGATTTATCCTCAGGGCTTAGATTATGTGGAGTGTCCGTCATACAAGTCCCTGAGCATGAGCGGTTACTATAGCAACAATAACTTAACTTATCAGAAGGAGCACGCTAATATAAACCCATTAAACATGGTACATCTGTAACTACCGTCCGAGCCGTGCTGTTATGCAAAAATAATGTGCACCTTCTGACCAATCAGAGTCGAGAATTCACGCTGTGGTATCACCTCAATATGATCAAAGCAATTACAGAGATTTTGGAAAATTCTTTTAGCAAGTTTGGTAAAAGCTGATGTTTTACATCCTAAACTTGGAGGCTGTGCCGATATGACAACATGGATACATCAGGGAAGTTTGTTTCCTGCCAAAACTGGGAGAAACAGTCAGTGTGTCAATGTTTTCTCTTGCTTGTAGCAAACTTAAGAGGTACCTCCATGAATGCAAAGTAGCAGAAAACGATAGGGCTCGTAATATCTAAGGTGTGTAGACTACACACAGAATATTTTTCCTCCACATAACTGCATGACACAGTTGAGCAAGTGTAGGAATCCCTAAGCGTCCATGTTTTAATATTATTCAATGGGCGGCAGAGTGCGTAGTGCAGCCACTTCACAGCTCCCGAGTCTGCGGTTCGATCTAGAGCTCAGGTTCCTGTCTATATTTTGCATGACCTCCTTGTGTCAGCACGAGTTTCCTTCCACCTCCCAAAAAAAAAAAAAAATTGCTGGTAGGTGAGCTGGAGACTATAAATTCCTCCTGGTGTGAACGAGTGTGTGAAAGTTTGTGCGCATACTGCCCTACATCCCACCATGTGCTCTGGAATTGGCTCTGTGACTAAATGGCATACTGCAGATGAATGAATGAATGAATGTTAGACAATTTTTCAAAAATAATATTACCCACTCAAACACAAACTTAGTTGATTCCAGGTAGTGCAAGAAAATTTTTCACTGTCCAGTTTGTTAATATTTGCTACGTCTGTTGCAGTAAAACACTCCAGGTTCATTACTACATAAATACCTTTTAAAATGACTAAAATTCAGATAACTAATGGAAAACGACAGCCCTAGCCCAGTGTTGACTTTCCATTCAATTGGTATGGCTGGACGTTTTCGAAAGATCGTCCATAAGCCTACGTAAAAGTTTGATGTTATTTTAAGCATACATATACAATCTTTCAAGAGAGAATTGTAATGCATCTAAAAAACCCTAAAGCAGAGGTTCTCAACCTTTTGTAACTAAAGACCCCCCTAAGCCTCCCCCATCATGTGGCACGATAGATAGATAATTTTTTTTTGCTTTTGTACTTTTTTAAATTACTTTTATTAACTTATGATTTTTTAAAAATAACTTTTAAAAAACTACATAACAGACAGGTATGGAGCATGAATGATCAAAAATGTCTCTGAACACTATAACTATTTTGAACAAGAGAACTAGGCTGTAATAACGTGGACTATTTTACATGTAACACGTTGCATTACATTCGTCTTGCGTTCTAAAAACAATCGCATAGGAATGATGTAAACTGGGACGAAGGGCACGTCTCGTTATCCATGACATTGATAAATCTCCGGCTCTCAGCCCCTGACTGAACAGAGCAGACGCAGAGAGAGGTGAGAGTGCAGCGGGAAGATCGCACGACAGTACTGGCCACTTTTGGAAAGTCGCTAAGGTTTGTCCAAAAAGTCGCTAGATTTGTCGCTGTTGCAAAAAGAAGTCGCTAAAGGGGTCTGAAAAGTGGCTAAATTGGCAACACTGGTCTGCACCGACAGCTAGAAGGCAGGCTAAGCTCTGCCTCTCCACAGCAAAAAGAAAATACAGAGCGAGAGGGAATGCAGGGTTTTCCATTTATGCGCATTATATATTTGAAAAGCAATAAAATACACTGAGAACCCAAATGATGCCCTGTCGGTGTTTTTTTTTTTCTTAAACAATTTGCGCCCCTCCTCCGATCTCTCGTGGTTGAGAACCACTGCCCTTAAGCCAAAGTGGTAGCTTATACTCAAATTAGATGTAACATACTGTTAACCCAGTTAAGTATACTAGAGGTTACTAGTTAGCTGTTGCTAGCTAGATTTTGTTCTACCCTTTGGCATCAGTGTTAGCAAAATGCATTCAATTTTCCAGAACCATTCTTTACCATATTTTTTTTTTGGTTTACTAAACATTTACCATGGGCAGGTCAGCTGGAGCTGCTTTATCCAGCAGTTCGTCCAGATCATCTCCTAAAAACTCTCCATCCAAGTCCAGCTGTGCATAAGTATCACTGGGCTTGGATTCATTTACTGCAGGCATAACCAGAGGAACAGGCTCAGGATTCGGTCGCTCGGCGGGGGTTACAGTGGGTGGTATTGTATGGATGGGTACATGCTGAGGCTCCACTTCCGTTTTCTGACTCCCGGGAGGACACACCGGGATGTTCACTGGCAACAAAGTGCCAACAACTTGAGTAAACTGACACTCATCTGAGAAGCAGCAGGGAAAAAGAGATAATTTAGTCCTTGGCTTTGAGATGGTGAAAAGGTTTTCAAATTCAAAAATAAACCAAGCACAACCAGTCTTACCTATTTCAATGTCTTCCACAGAAGCAGAGTTCTGAGATAACTGTCGAAACAAACAAGCAAGCAAAAATTTATTTGGTATTGCAATCTGTATTTATAAAACATAAACAAAACAAAGATTATTCATACCTTTTCATTTGTTGCTCCTGATGCACAGGATCCAGATAAAACGTTTAAGGCAGGCTGTGTAAAAGAAAAAAAAAGAAAAAAATCAAACATCATCAACCA
This sequence comes from Ictalurus punctatus, assembly GCF_001660625.3. Taxonomy (NCBI): domain Eukaryota; kingdom Metazoa; phylum Chordata; class Actinopteri; order Siluriformes; family Ictaluridae; genus Ictalurus; species Ictalurus punctatus. The sequence goes on along the minus strand of NC_030439.2, from coordinate 8,121,577 downwards.
GAAAGAAACTCATCACAGGACTGTAACGCTACATCTCCTTGAATAAAAATACCCCAGAGTACCAAGTCCTCATGTTTCCTTGTAGTCACGTTTGTCCTACTATAATCTTAAAAAGGTTTCTGGTCAGCTAACACTGCACCTCAACAGATGGTGTATTAAACTTTGTATACTGTGTACTACCTTACTGTAGTTCTGCACTATATGAAAGTGAGAAATCATCATCATATGGAAACTTGGGTCTTTAAACCCACCCCCAGAACTGCCTCCACAGGCACCAACACTGTTTAGAAAACCCAAAAAGGTTCAGTACGGCTGGGCGATATGGCTCGCAGTTTATTTGTAAGCAAACCTATAAATCATGCTGCATATTGTGTATCGTAGATCAGTCCATACAGGATTTCGCAGAGTTTTTTCTGATTGCTGTGGCCAAAAATGCTTGCTTTTGCGGCAGAGTTTTGTTGAGCTTTTTTGTGTGGAAAACTACTTGAATAGCACGGCCTTTCACAGCGATGTCTGTTGGTAAATGAGCTGTACTCGTATTCGATGCACGTGAATGTGAGTTTGTGATGACGTCACATGACGCGTCTTCGCCCAAATCTGAGGAAAATCTGCTGTAAGTTTGAAGAATTTGTTTATTTAACATCGCAATCTCCTTTGAATATTGCAGAGTTCGCTTGGTTTTGTATTGACTTCAGCGATCGCGAAATCCCGGAGGGACTGACAGAAATACCTTGAGAAGCGTCATATGATTTTTGTCGTATCAGCCTCTGATTAACAGATCGTTGGGGTAGAAGTGGAATAACACACTTTAGACTGTGCTACTATGTGAAAATAATACACGGTGACAGCCCCTCGCTTCCTGGGGGAATGTATTACAGTTGTACAACAGCACGGTACATCACGTGGTATTCCTTACATCATATGACTCTATATGTAACATACCTTGCCTCTGACATAGGCTTTACGAATTTTCAATCCCAGTATTTTGGCAAGCTCCTGAGTCAGTTCAATCACTCTGGCATCCTAGAAATTGCAATACAGTATATATAAATAGATAACACAAAAAAAAAAATCTTTCAGTAAATCAGTACGTTTACATGGACAACAATAATCCGATATTAACCCGAGTAAGACGATACTCTGATTAAGAAACTATCATGTAAACAGCGATTATTGATGTCCTTAATCTGACTAAAGTCATACTCAAAGTATACACAAATCAAATTAAGACAGTGTAGTATTTCTGTTTTAGTCACATTATCGACATGTACACACCTCAATCACACTATTAACGTCGTGTGGGAGTTTTCGCCGCATTTTGCAACAGGACACATACACAGTGCTCAACTGTTTGACAGCAAACACGAGAACATGACTGCACCCGAAACCACGTACTTACCTACTATATAGTAGGAGGAAGACATGGATTTTGGCTACTATATAGTAGGTAAATACGCGGTTTGGGACGAAGCCCACGGTTTCAAGCAGTCATCTATTTGCACGTATAGCATGACAAATAATTAACAGCACTTGGAGCTTTCGTAAAATTAAAAATGAAACACCCAAAACTGTATAGGGTACCATAACGAAGACCAACTGTATGTCGATATGGGAATTTCTGGAGGGAACGTCGGACGGCGTGGCGTGGGGACGTAATGACGTGTGACGTTAATCGATCTATGTTCCATAACATGTAAAAGGTGAACATGAAAGGAATATTCTAAAAGTGAGTCACGTAAACACCTTAATCAGGATATTGTCTTATTCAGAATAAGGTCAATAACTGGATCACTGCTGCAAATATAAACGTAGTCTATTGCTACCAGAAAAGTACTGTAAAATGCTGACCTGAGGCACTGCCATGGAGCACTTAGCAATGATGTCATAAGCCTCCTGGTGTCTTCCCATCTCTTTCAAGCATCGGGCTTTCCTATACTGTGCTCTGTAGTTGTTCTCGTTCAGCTGAAGAGCTTGTTCACAGTCCTCGAAGGCTTGGTCGTGGAGGCCCTACAACACAACCGACAAAAATAAATAAACAAATAAATATATTAAAAAAAGCAAAATCATGTCTGCATGCTAAACAAAAACAATTTCTGCTTCATGTTGAATTTGGGTATATGTGGCATTACTGTTCACTACATAATGTGGCATTACTGTTACTTCTCCTAAACAGACAGGATCTTTAACAGCTGCCCTGACGCCCACTGAACACCCACCCACCCACCCACCCACCACTATGCAGAAGTATGCGCTCACCATGTGTAAGTAAGCTGCAGCACGGTTCGCATGCAGCCTCTCCCTCGTTTTACAAGGTATGTTGATCTCCTCCGATTCGGCATATTCAGATACGCCTAGGGCCTCGGTGTAGTGCTCCACAGACCGAGCCCAATCCCCTTCGCTGAATACATCGTTGCCCTCCCCGAACAGATTCCTCACCAGGTCCTGAAGAAACACCTGTGGGAAAAAAGAAAGATAGAAAAAAAAAAACATACATATTTACTGTTAATCCAATATGTCTACTTTAATGAACATATCAGCATGCATAAAGTAGTGGGATGGAAGGCAACAAACCTCATACTCCTCTTGAGAGCCACTGAACGGCAGGGTAGACCTACAAACAAATAAATACGTTACATCCGAGACTGAGGCTGAAATGAGCTACAAGATTTTGGACCACAGTACTTGTGCACCAATTACTTCGAAAACAAAATACAACCTCAAGGAACAATATGATAAGCAATAATATTATGCGGTTTTAATACTTGACTGTATATGCTTTACATGAATTGACAGGGAATACCAAATGCCAGATATTGTTGATATGTTATCAAGCATATCAACTTTACCTGGGCTGCACAATTTCTAATGAAATGGGAATCGCAATTTTTTTGGTGTCGATCACGACACTCGTGCACAACTCTTTCACCAATCCATATATTTAGTGGTATCTACATTTTCCTAGAGGATGTCTGTGAATGACAGCTGCCTGCGTTACTGAGTTTCTGAGCAAAAAACCACTGCTGTTTATACAACTTTAATGATATTATGGTGCCAAGAGCACAGTATATCTTCTGTTAAAAGTTAAAGGAACAAAAGCAAAGTTAACAGCTGGTTAAATGGTAAATAGGACTAGTTGTCATGTAAAACTCAGTCTTGATCAAATATGCTCCATGTTTAATTATTAAATGTAATATTCAGGACATAATGTGAAAGATTTGTTCAGAACAAATGTTAACCCCCCCCCTTGTTTCTCCTCTTTTCCTTCTGTAGACTCGCAACGCTTCAGGTGAAGAGTGCGTGCAGTCTTAATGTACACCTGTGGCCGTTGGTCACGGTGAACAAGAAGGAATAGTGGCACCCGGTCTTATGTAATAGTGCAAATACTTCAGAATAGAAACCAGTGTTTTCCCACAGGACTTTGTGAGACTGTGGACCACCACATTTTTTAAATTTATTTTGTGGATAGCAACAATACTACATTATGTAATATAATACCTGTAAATACAGGGTTTCTTTACCAGTTGTTAATACACAGGAAGTGATTTACAGGTTTACTAGCCAGTCTTTGCATTCTTAGGATGGTAATAGATAGCGGTCCACCCAGCTGATCTCATCATATCGATAATCATCCATGTAGTAAGACTCTTCAGAATTAATTGTGAGCTCCCTGATAATAAATCACTGGCTTAGTAACAAAGGGTTGTGACTTTATTGTTGTGACTTGGAGCCATTGACTCCAATGTGGCTTGAAGGGGATGAAATTCTCATTTCAGTGAAAGATGTAGTTATAAGTCATATCACAATCTTGTAAATAAGATTTATCGATTGTGTTTCATTGTTGTGCTTTCCGTCCCATGTAGAAGATATCCTACAGTTGCAAACAAAATGATTCAACCCCCACTGCAAATCAGGTTTACGGTCAAACTTTACAGACTTTCAGCTGTTTGCAATGAACAAATGTGACTTTCACAACAGCACAAATATGCAAAACAGGTGTCGTCTCAAGAAGACTAAGACATGCTCTGTAGGCTGACTGGCATTTCCAGATTGTCCGTAGCGTGTGAACGTGTGTGCGATTGTGCGCTGTCTTGGGTTGACATCCCGTTTAGGGTGTCCCCCGAATCCCCTGGGATAGGCTCCAGGTTCCCTGCAACCTGCGGTGGTTCAGTGGTTAAAGGCTCTGGGTTACTGATCAGAAGATCAGGAGTTCAAGCACTGCCAAGCTAACACTGATGGGCCCTTGAGCAAAGTCCTTAACCCTCAATTGCTCAGTTGTATAAATGAAATAAAAGGTAAGGTGCTCTGGATATGGGTGTCTGCCAAATTTCTGCCAAATGCCATAAATGAATGAATAAATGACCCTGCGAAGACTAAACAGTACAGCAAACGGATGTATGGATTCATTGAGTGAAAACACTTTCAGGCATTACAGGCCATTTCTTCTAACATCAAATCATCTAACTTTACACTTTTGATGCGTCACTCCTCTCTAATGAACCTTATTTTCCCCTTTAACTAGGGATGTTTTTTGGATACTTCCTCAACAACAAAATCCTCCGCAAGTCACACAACACATCACAGGCATGAAGTGTCCTACATGTTCGTTCTCTCTCTCTCTCTCTCTCTCTCTCTCTCTCACACACACACACAAAATCTACTTGTGCGTTCCAGGCCAACATCCCATCCCTGATCCCAAACTTCAACAGGAAGACCCCAGGATGAATTTAACAGAGTTATACTATGAACCTGAAGAGGTTATATGGCGTAAGATGGACTCACTGGATAAACTGCAGCCCTTTTTCAATACTCTGCCACCGGCTGCTTCGGTCCTGACACACTCCTGACATGTTCCCATGCGTGTTAGGAACTTCACTGTGTGTCAAAACCTGCAACACAATTACAAAACGTGACATTTTCTTTCCTGTCCTCACTCACATGTGTGTAAACAGAAATAAACCATGTCAATACGAAGGCATTCTTTAAAACACTTCCTGGTACAGCCTCTTACGTCAGGCGGTTAAGGTATGCTAGCTAGGAGGCTAAATAGCTTCACTGTAACGCTTCAGCATAGAAACTGAGATTTTAGTTTGTTTAAACAAATTATATAAAGCCTTACACAATTCACTGAAGTTATTTCTAAAATTCCTAAATGTGTTCGTCTTGGTCCCTAATCCAGGGAGTTCACCCGGACAGGCCATGCTAATATAACACCATCTGGGAATTTACCCCTGAATAGAAAACAAAACTAGATATCTATACATTAATCACGAGTTAGCTTTCTTATTCATCTTTCAGCCACCTAAACTTGGTTTAAATGTGTGGTGTTTACTTTATTGATCGATTATACACAATACACGGCGTTAATGAGCCAGAAATGAGAGATATATACACATGGCCATGCTGCTTATTGTTACCAAAGCATAGATGTTAGTGCGTTTATTTAGCTGATTTACCATATAAAACATCAAATTAGCTTACTAGACAACGTGAGGAAAAAACCATGACTAGGATGTTGTATTTAAAAAAAAAAAAAAAAAAACCCGTGCAGAATAAAAGTTAAGCTAACCCAGCTACAGTTTTTCATTCAGTAGCACACAGTATGGTTTGAACACCATGTTGTTTTCATCAGCTTGACTCACCTTCCTCAAGTTCCTCAGCAAATATCACACAATAAAAACAAAATCGCTTTATAAACTGATGTAAATATTCCACCCGTCTTTCCTTCAGAATCAGACAACGTGTTGCAACGCGTTAGTCTTTGGGTATAATGTGACTTTCTCAACATTTGAACTGCGCCATCTATTGAACATAGCTCAGCAGACACAGGAGGTATCGTTTGAAAAAGAGTCGACTCGTCTATGGGTGAACCGACACTTTTAAGTGAACCTTGGTGCTCATTCACAATATATGGGCAAATTTATCGGGATAATTGATCATCACACAAATATGTGGCTTTTTCCCAAACTTTTGGAAGCACATAATTCTTTGTATGCTGTAGCTTTTCAATTTCCCTTCACTGGAACCGGTTTCGTATTTTCTAGATTCATTACACATAAAGTGAAATATTTCAAACGTTGTTTTTTTTTTTTTTTTTTTTTTTTCCAAGCCTTTTGAAAAAAGGCTTGAAATATTTCACTTTATGTGTAATGAATCTAGAATATATTAAAGTTCCACTTTTTGAACTAAATTACAGGGGGGGAAACGAACTCTTCCACGATATTGCAATTTTTTTAGA